>NW_027617080.1:0-150809 GCF_964187855.1 Myxine glutinosa | reverse complement strand
AAACCACTTTTCGCACTTGTGTTGGTGCAGGAAACCACTTTTGCACTTGTATTAGTGTGGAAAAACACTTTTCGCACTTGTGTTAGTGTTGAAAAACCACTTTTCGCACTTGTGTTAGTGTTGAAAAACCACTTTTCGCACTTGTGTTGGTGCAGGAAACCACTTTTGCACTTGTATTAGTGTGGAAAAAACACTTTTTGCACTTGTGATAGTGTTGAAAAACCACTTTTCGCACTTGTGTTAGTTTTGAAAAACCACTTTTCGCACTTGTGTTGGTACAGGAAACCACTTTTGCACTTGTATTAGTGTGGAAAAAACACTTTTTGCACTTGTGATAGTGTTGAAAAACCACTTTTCGCACTTGTGTTAGTGTTGAAAAACCACTTTTCGCACTTGTGTTAGTGTTGAAAAACCACTTTTCGCACTTGTGTTGGTGCAGGAAACCACTTTTGCACTTGTATTAGTGTGGAAAAAACACTTTTTGCACTTGTGATAGTGTTGAAAAACCACTTTTCGCACTTGTGTTGGTGCAGGAAACCACTTTTGCACTTGTATTAGTGTGGAAAAAACACTTTTTGCACTTGTGATAGTGTTGAAAATCCACTTTTTGCACTTGTGTTAGTGTTGAAAAACCACTTTTCGCACTTGTGTTGGTGAAGTAAACCAGTTTTGCACTTGTATTATTGTGGAAAAAACACTTTTTGCACTTGTGATAGTGTTGAAAAACCACTTTTCGCACTTGTGTTAGTGTTGAAAACCCACTTTTCGCAGTTGTGTTGGTGCAGGAAACCACTTTTGCACTTGTATTAGTGATGAAGAAACACTTTTTGCACTTGTGATAGTGTTGAAAAACCACTTTTTGCACTTGTGATAGTGTTGAAAAACCACTTTTCGCACTTGTGTTGGTGCAGGAAACCACTTTTTCACTTGTATTAGTGTGGAAAAAACACTTTTTGCACTTGTGATAGTGTTGAAAAACCACATTTCACACTTGTGATAGTGTTGAAAAACCAATTTTCACACTTGTGTTAGTGTTGAAAAACCACATTTCGCACTTGTATTAGTGTGGAAAAACCACTTTTCGCACTTGTGTTATTGTTGAAAAACCACTTTTCGCACTTGTGTTAGTGTTGAAAAAACACTTTTCCACTTTTATTAGTGTGGAAAAAACACTTTTCGCACTTGTGTTAGTGTGGAAAAAACACTTTTTGCACTTGTGTTAGTGTTGAAAAACCACTTTTTGCACTTGTGATAGTGTTGAAAAACCACTTTTCGCACTTGTGTTGGTGCAGGAAACCACTTTTTCACTTGTATTAGTGTGGAAAAAACACTTTTTGCACTTGTGATAGTGTTGAAAAACCACTTTTCACACTTGTGTTAGTGTTGAAAAACCACTTTTCGCATTTGTGATAGTGTTGAAAAACCACTTTTTGCACTTGTGTTGGTGCAGGAAACAACTTTTGCACTTGGATTAGTGTGGAAAAACCACTTTACGCACTTGTGTTATTGTTGAAAAACCACTTTTTGCACTTGTGTTAGTGTTGAAAAAACACATTTCCACTTTTATTAGTGTGGAAAAAACAATTTTTGCACTTGTGATAGTGTTGAAAAACCACTTTTCGCACTTGTGTTAGTGTTGAAAAACCACTTTTCGCACTTGTGATAGTGTTGAAAAACCACTTTTCGCACTTGTGTTAGTGTGGCAAAAACACTTTTTGCACTTGTGTTAGTGTTGAAAAACCACTTTTTGCACTTGTGATAGTGTTGAAAAACCACTTTTCGCACTTGTGTTGGTGCAGGAAACCACTTTTTCATTTGTATTCGTGTGGAAAAAACACTTTTTGCACTTGTGATAGTGTTGATAAATCACTTTTCGCACTTGTGTTAATGTTGAAAAACCACTTTTCGCACTTGTGTTGGTGCAGGAAACCACTTTTGCACTTGTATTAGTGTGGAAAAACACTTTTCGCACTTGTGTTAGTGTTGAAAAACCACTTTTCGCACTTGTGTTAGTGTTGAAAAACCACTTTTCGCACTTGTGTTGGTGCAGGAAACCACTTTTGCACTTGTATTAGTGTGGAAAAAACACTTTTTGCACTTGTGATAGTGTTGAAAAACCACTTTTCGCACTTGTGTTGGTGCAGGAAACCACTTTTGCACTTGTATAAGTGTGGAAAAAACACTTTTTGCACTTGTGATAGTGTTGAAAATCCACTTTTTGCACTTGTGTTAGTGTTGAAAAACCACTTTTCGCACTTGTGTTGGTGAAGTAAACCAGTTTTGCACTTGTATTAGTGTGGAAAAAACACTTTTTGCACTTGTGATAGTGTTGAAAAACCACTTTTCGCACTTGTGTTAGTGTTGAAAACCCACTTTTCGCAGTTGTGTTGGTGCAGGAAACCACTTTTGCACTTGTATTAGTGATGAAGAAACACTTTTTGCACTTGTGATAGTGTTGAAAAACCACTTTTTGCACTTGTGATAGTGTTGAAAAACCACTTTTCGCACTTGTGTTGGTGCAGGAAACCACTTTTTCACTTGTATTAGTGTGGAAAAAACACTTTGGCACTTGTGATAGTGTTGAAAAACCACATTTCACACTTGTGATAGTGTTGAAAAACCAATTTTCACACTTGTGTTAGTGTTGAAAAACCACATTTCGCACTTGTATTAGTGTGGAAAAACCACTTTTCGCACTTGTGTTATTGTTGAAAAACCACTTTTCGCACTTGTGTTAGTGTTGAAAAAACACTTTTCCACTTTTATTAGTGTGGAAAAAACACTTTTCGCACTTGTGTTAGTGTGGAAAAAACACTTTTTGCACTTGTGTTAGTGTTGAAAAACCACTTTTTGCACTTGTGATAGTGTTGAAAAACCACTTTTCGCACTTGTGTTGGTGCAGGAAACCACTTTTTCACTTGTATTAGTGTGGAAAAAACACTTTTTGCACTTGTGATAGTGTTGAAAAACCACTTTTCACACTTGTGTTAGTGTTGAAAAACCACTTTTCGCATTTGTGATAGTGTTGAAAAACCACTTTTTGCACTTGTGTTGGTGCAGGAAACAACTTTTGCACTTGGATTAGTGTGGAAAAACCACTTTACGCACTTGTGTTATTGTTGAAAAACCACTTTTTGCACTTGTGTTAGTGTTGAAAAAACACATTTCCACTTTTATTAGTGTGGAAAAAACACTTTTTGCACTTGTGATAGTGTTGAAAAACCACTTTTCGCACTTGTGTTAGTGTTGAAAAACCACTTTTCGCACTTGTGATAGTGTTGAAAAACCACATTTCGCACTTGTGTTCGTGTGGCAAAAACACTTTTTGCACTTGTGTTAGTGTTGAAAAACCACTTTTTCCACTTGTGATAGTGTTGAAAAACCACTTTTCGCACTTGTGTTGGTGCAGGAAACCACTTTTTCACTTGTATTCGTGTGGAAAAAACACTTTTTGCACTTGTGATAGTGTTGAAAAACCACTTTTCGCACTTGTGTTAATGTTGAAAAACCACTTTTCGCACTTGTGTTGGTGCAGGAAACCACTTTTGCACTTGTATTAGTGTGGAAAAACACTTTTCGCACTTGTGTTAGTGTTGAAAAACCACTTTTCGCACTTGTGTTAGTGTTGAAAAACCACTTTTCGCACTTGTGTTGGTGCAGGAAACCACTTTTGCACTTGTATTAGTGTGGAAAAAACACTTTTTGCACTTGTGATAGTGTTGAAAAACCACTTTTCGCACTTGTGTTGGTGCAGGAAACCACTTTTGCACTTGTATAAGTGTGGAAAAACCACTTTACGCACTTGTGTTATTGTTGAAAAACCACTTTTTGCACTTGTGTTAGTGTTGAAAAAACACATTTCCACTTTTATTAGTGTGGAAAAAACACTTTTTGCACTTGTGATAGTGTTGAAAAACCACTTTTCGCACTTGTGTTAGTGTTGAAAAACCACTTTTCGCACTTGTGATAGTGTTGAAAAACCACTTTTCGCACTTGTGTTCGTGTGGCAAAAACACTTTTTGCACTTGTGTTAGTGTTGAAAAACCACTTTTTGCACTTGTGCTAGTGTTGAAAAACCACTTTTCGCACTTGTGTTGGTGCAGGAAACCACTTTTTCACTTGTATTCGTGTGGAAACAACACTTTTTGCACTTGTGATAGTGTTGAAAAACCACTTTTCGCACTTGTGTTAATGTTGAAAAACCACTTTTCGCACTTGTGTTGGTGCAGGAAACCACTTTTGCACTTGTATTAGTTTGGAAAAACACTTTTCGCACTTGTGTTAGTGTTGAAAAACCACTTTTTGCACTTGTGTTAGTGTTGAAAAAACACTTTTCCACTTTTATTAGTGTGGAAAAAACACTTTTTGCACTTGTGATAGTGTTGAAAAACCACATTTCGCACTTGTGATAGTGTTGAAAAACCAATTTTCACACTTGTGTTAGTGTTGAAAAACCACATTTCGCACTTGTATTAGTGTGGAAAAACCACTTTTCGCACTTGTGTTATTGTTGAAAAACCACTTTTCGCACTTGTGTTAGTGTTAAAAAACACTTTTCCACTTTTATTAGTGTGGAAAAAACACTTTTTGCACTTGTGATAGTGTTGAAAAACCACTTTTCGCACTTGTGTTAGTGTTGAAAAACCACTTTTCGCACTTGTGATAGTGTTGAAAAACCACTTTTCGCACTTGTTGTAGTGTGGAAAGAACACTTTTTGCACTTGTGTTAGTGTTGAAAAACCACTTTTTGCACTTTTGATAGTGTTGAAAAACCACTTTTCGCACTTGTGTTGGTGCAGGAAACCACTTTTTCACTTGTATTAGTGTGGAAAAAAACACTTTTTGCACTTGTGATAGTGTTGAAAAACCACTTTTCACACTTGTGTTAGTGTTGAAAAACCACTTTTCGCATTTGTGATAGTGTTGAAAAACCACTTTTTGCACTTGTGTTGGTGCAGGAAACAACTTTTGCACTTGGATTAGTGTGGAAATACCACTTTACGCACTTGTGTTATTGATGAAAAACCACTTTTTGCACTTGTGTTAGTGTTGAAAAAACACTTTTCCACTTTTATTAGTGTGGAAAAAACACTTTTTGCACTTGTGATAGTGTTGAAAAACCACTTTTCGCACTTGTGTTAGTGTTGAAAAACCACTTTTCGCACTTGTGATAGTGTTGAAAAACCACTTTTCGCACTTGTGTTAGTGTGGAAAAAACACTTTTTGCACTTGTGTTAGTGTTGAAAAACCACTTTTTGCACTTGTGATAGTGTTGAAAAACCACTTTTCGCACTTGTGTTGGTGCAGGAAACCACTTTTTCACTTGTATTCGTGTGGAAAAAACACTTTTTGCACTTGTGATAGTGTTGAAAAACCACTTTTCGCACTTGTGTTAATGTTGAAAAACCACTTTTCGCACTTGTGTTGGTGCAGGAAACCACTTTTGCACTTGTATTAGTGTGGAAAAAACACTTTTCGCACTTGTGTTAGTGTTGAAAAACCACTTTTCGCACTTGTGTTAGTGTTGAAAAACCACTTTTCGCACATGTGTTAGTGAAGGAAACCACTTTTTGCACTTGTGTTGGTGCAGGAAACCACTTTTGCACTTGTATTAGTGTGGAAAAAACACTTTTTGCACTTGTGTTAGTGTTGAAAAACCACTTTTCGCACTTGTGTTAGTGTTGAAAAACCACTTTTCGCACTTGTGTTGGTGCAGGAAACCACTTTTGCACTTGTATTAGTGTGGAAAAACCACTTTTCACACTTGTGTTAGTGTTGAAAAACCACTTTTGCACTTGTATTAGTGTGGAAAAACGACTTTTCGTACTTGTGTTAGTGTTGAAAAATCACTTTTCGCACTTGTGTTGGTGCAGGAAACCACTTTTCGCACTTGTGTTAGTGTTGAAAAACCACTTTTCGCACTTGTGTTGGTGCAGGAAACCACATTTGCACTTGTATTAGTGTGGAAAAAACACTTTTTGCACTTGTGATAGTGTTGAAAAACCACTTTTCGCACTTGTGTTAGTGTTGAAAAACCACTTTTCACACTTGTGTTGGTGCAGGAAACCACTTTTGCACTTGTATTAGTGTGGAAAAAACACTTTGTGGACTTGTGATAGTGTTGAAAAACCACTTTTAGCACTTGTGTTAGTGTGGAAAAAACACTTTTTGCACTAGTGTTGGTGCAGGCAACCACTTTTGCACTTGTATTAGTGTGGAAAAACCACTTTTCCCACTTGTGTTAGTGTTGAAAAACCACTTTTCGCACTTGTGTTAGTGTTGAAAAACCACTTTTCGCACTTGTGTTGGTGCAGGAAACCACTTTTGCATTTGTATTAGTGTGGAAAAAACACTTTTTGCACTTGTGATAGTGTTGAAAAACCACTTTTCGCACTTGTGTTAGTTTTGAAAAACCACTTTTCACACTTGTGTTGGTACAGGAAACCACTTTTGCACTTGTATTAGTGTGGAAAAAACACTTTTTGCACTTGTGATAGTGTTGAAAAACCACTTTTTGCACTTGTGATAGTGTTGAAAAACCACTTTTCGCACTTGTGTTAGTTTTGAAAAACCACTTTTCGCACTTGTGTTGGTACAGGAAACCACTTTTGCACTTGTATTAGTGTGGAAAAAACACTTTTTGCACTTGTGATAGTGTTGAAAAACCACTTTTCGCACTTGTGTTAGTGTTGAAAAACCACTTTTCGCACTTGTGTTAGTGTTGAAAAACCACTTTTCGCACTTGTGTTGGTGCAGGAAACCACTTTTGCACTTGTATTAGTGTGGAAAAAACACTTTTTGCACTTGTGATAGTGTTGAAAAACCACTTTTCGCACTTGTGTTGGTGCAGGAAACCACTTTTGCACTTGTATTAGTGTGGAAAAAACACTTTTTGCACTTGTGATAGTGTTGAAAATCCACTTTTTGCACTTGTGATAGTGTTGAAAAACCACTTTTCGCACTTGTGTTAGTGTGGACAAAAACACTTTTCGCACTTGTGTTAGTGTTGAAAAACCACTTTTCGCACTTGTGTTAATGTTGAAAAACCACTTTTCGCACTTGTGTTGGTGCAGGAAACCACTTTTGCACTTGTATTAGTGTGGAAAAACCACTTTTTGCACTTGTGTTAGTGTTGAAAAACCACTTTTGCACTTGTATTACTGTGGAAAAACCACTTTTCGCACTTGTGTTAGTGTTGAAAAACCACTTTTTGCACTTGTGTTGGTGCAGGAAACCACTTTTGCACTTGTATTAGTGTGGAAAAAACACTTTTTGCACTTGTGTTAGTGTTGAAAAACCACTTTTCGCACTTGTGTTAGTGTTGAAAAACCACTTTTCGCACTTGTGTTGGTGCAGGAAACCACTTTTGCACTTGTATTAGTGTGGAAAAAACACTTTTTGCACTTGTGATAGTGTTGAAAATCCACTTTTTGCACTTGTGTTAGTGTTGAAAAACCACTTTTCGCACTTGTGTTGGTGAAGTAAACCAGTTTTGCACTTGTATTATTGTGGAAAAAACACTTTTTGCACTTGTGATAGTGTTGAAAAACCACTTTTCGCACTTGTGTTAGTGTTGAAAACCCACTTTTCGCAGTTGTGTTGGTGCAGGAAACCACTTTTGCAC
Organism: Myxine glutinosa; assembly: GCF_964187855.1. Classification (NCBI taxonomy): domain Eukaryota; kingdom Metazoa; phylum Chordata; class Myxini; order Myxiniformes; family Myxinidae; genus Myxine; species Myxine glutinosa. The sequence continues at coordinate 143,185 of NW_027617080.1, read as the reverse complement.
TTGTATTAGTGATGAAGAAACACTTTTTGCACTTGTGATAGTGTTGAAAAACCACTTTTTGCACTTGTGATAGTGTTGAAAAACCACTTTTCGCACTTGTGTTGGTGCAGGAAACCACTTTTTCACTTGTATTAGTGTGGAAAAAACACTTTTTGCACTTGTGATAGTGTTGAAAAACCACATTTCACACTTGTGATAGTGTTGAAAAACCAATTTTCACACTTGTGTTAGTGTTGAAAAACCACATTTCGCACTTGTATTAGTGTGGAAAAACCACTTTTCGCACTTGTGTTATTGTTGAAAAACCACTTTTCGCACTTGTGTTAGTGTTGAAAAAACACTTTTCCACTTTTATTAGTGTGGAAAAAACACTTTTCGCACTTGTGTTAGTGTGGAAAAAACACTTTTTGCACTTGTGTTAGTGTTGAAAAACCACTTTTTGCACTTGTGATAGTGTTGAAAAACCACTTTTCGCACTTGTGTTGGTGCAGGAAACCACTTTTGCACTTGTATTAGTGTGGAAAAACCACTTTTCGCACTTGTGTTAGTGTTGAAAAACCACTTTTCGCACTTGTGTTGGTGCAGGAAACCACTTTTGCACTTGTATTAGTGTGGAAAAAACCACATTTCGCACTTGTGTTGGTGCAGGAAACCACTTTTGCACTTGTATTAGTGTGGAAAAACCACTTTTCGCACTTGTGTTAGTGTTGAAAAACCACTTTTCGCACTTGTGTTGGTGCAGGAAACCACTTTTGCACTTGTATTAGTGTGGAAAAAACCACTTTTCGCACTTGTGTTAGTGTTGAAAAACCACTTTTGCACTTGTATTAGTGTGGACAAAAACACTTTTCGCACTTGTGTTAGTGTTGAAAAACCACTTTTCGCACTTGTGTTAATGTTGAAAAACCACTTTTCGCACTTGTGTTGGTGCAGGAAACCACTTTTGCACTTGTATTAGTGTGGAAAAACCACTTTTTGCACTTGTGTTAGTGTTGAAAAACCACTTTTGCACTTGTATTACTGTGGAAAAACCACTTTTCGCACTTGTGTTAGTGTTGAAAAACCACTTTTTGCACTTGTGTTGGTGCAGGAAACCACTTTTGCACTTGTATTAGTGTGGAAAAAACACTTTTTGCACTTGTGTTAGTGTTGAAAAACCACTTTTCGCACTTGTGTTAGTGTTGAAAAACCACTTTTCGCACTTGTGTTGGTGCAGGAAACCACTTTTGCACTTGTATTAGTGTGGAAAAACCACTTTTCACACTTGTGTTAGTGTTGAAAAACCACTTTTGCACTTGTATTAGTGTGGAAAAACGACTTTTCGTACTTGTGTTAGTGTTGAAAAATCACTTTTCGCACTTGTGTTGGTGCAGGAAACCACTTTTCGCACTTGTGTTAGTGTTGAAAAACCACTTTTCGCACTTGTGTTGGTGCAGGAAACCACATTTGCACTTGTATTAGTGTGGAAAAAACACTTTTTGCACTTGTGATAGTGTTGAAAAACCACTTTTCGCACTTGTGTTAGTGTTGAAAAACCACTTTTCACACTTGTGTTGGTGCAGGAAACCACTTTTGCACTTGTATTAGTGTGGAAAAAACACTTCGTGGACTTGTGATAGTGTTGAAAAACCACTTTTAGCACTTGTGTTAGTGTGGAAAAAACACTTTTTGCACTAGTGTTGGTGCAGGCAACCACTTTTGCACTTGTATTAGTGTGGAAAAACCACTTTTCCCACTTGTGTTAGTGTTGAAAAACCACTTTTCGCACTTGTGTTAGTGTTGAAAAACCACTTTTCGCACTTGTGTTGGTGCAGGAAACCACTTTTGCATTTGTATTAGTGTGGAAAAAACACTTTTTGCACTTGTGATAGTGTTGAAAAACCACTTTTCGCACTTGTGTTAGTTTTGAAAAACCACTTTTCACACTTGTGTTGGTACAGGAAACCACTTTTGCACTTGTATTAGTGTGGAAAAAACACTTTTTGCACTTGTGATAGTGTTGAAAAACCACTTTTTGCACTTGTGTTGGTGCAGGAAACAACTTTTGCACTTGGATTAGTGTGGAAATACCACTTTACGCACTTGTGTTATTGATGAAAAACCACTTTTTGCACTTGTGTTAGTGTTGAAAAAACACTTTTCCACTTTTATTAGTGTGGAAAAAACACTTTTTGCACTTGTGATAGTGTTGAAAAACCACTTTTCGCACTTGTGTTAGTGTTGAAAAACCACTTTTCGCACTTGTGATAGTGTTGAAAAACCACTTTTCGCACTTGTGTTAGTGTGGAAAAAACACTTTTTGCACTTGTGTTAGTGTTGAAAAACCACTTTTTGCACTTGTGATAGTGTTGAAAAACCACTTTTCGCACTTGTGTTGGTGCAGGAAACCACTTTTTCACTTGTATTCGTGTGGAAAAAACACTTTTTGCACTTGTGATAGTGTTGAAAAACCACTTTTCGCACTTGTGTTAATGTTGAAAAACCACTTTTCGCACTTGTGTTGGTGCAGGAAACCACTTTTGCACTTGTATTAGTGTGGAAAAAACACTTTTCGCACTTGTGTTAGTGTTGAAAAACCACTTTTCGCACTTGTGTTAGTGTTGAAAAACCACTTTTCGCACATGTGTTAGTGAAGGAAACCACTTTTTGCACTTGTGTTGGTGCAGGAAACCACTTTTGCACTTGTATTAGTGTGGAAAAAACACTTTTTGCACTTGTGTTAGTGTTGAAAAACCACTTTTCGCACTTGTGTTAGTGTTGAAAAACCACTTTTCGCACTTGTGTTGGTGCAGGAAACCACTTTTGCACTTGTATTAGTGTGGAAAAACCACTTTTCACACTTGTGTTAGTGTTGAAAAACCACTTTTGCACTTGTATTAGTGTGGAAAAACGACTTTTCGTACTTGTGTTAGTGTTGAAAAATCACTTTTCGCACTTGTGTTGGTGCAGGAAACCACTTTTCGCACTTGTGTTAGTGTTGAAAAACCACTTTTCGCACTTGTGTTGGTGCAGGAAACCACATTTGCACTTGTATTAGTGTGGAAAAAACACTTTTTGCACTTGTGATAGTGTTGAAAAACCACTTTTCGCACTTGTGTTAGTGTTGAAAAACCACTTTTCACACTTGTGTTGGTGCAGGAAACCACTTTTGCACTTGTATTAGTGTGGAAAAAACACTTTGTGGACTTGTGATAGTGTTGAAAAACCACTTTTAGCACTTGTGTTAGTGTGGAAAAAACACTTTTTGCACTAGTGTTGGTGCAGGCAACCACTTTTGCACTTGTATTAGTGTGGAAAAACCACTTTTCCCACTTGTGTTAGTGTTGAAAAACCACTTTTCGCACTTGTGTTAGTGTTGAAAAACCACTTTTCGCACTTGTGTTGGTGCAGGAAACCACTTTTGCATTTGTATTAGTGTGGAAAAAACACTTTTTGCACTTGTGATAGTGTTGAAAAACCACTTTTCGCACTTGTGTTAGTTTTGAAAAACCACTTTTCACACTTGTGTTGGTACAGGAAACCACTTTTGCACTTGTATTAGTGTGGAAAAAACACTTTTTGCACTTGTGATAGTGTTGAAAAACCACTTTTTGCACTTGTGATAGTGTTGAAAAACCACTTTTCGCACTTGTGTTAGTTTTGAAAAACCACTTTTCGCACTTGTGTTGGTACAGGAAACCACTTTTGCACTTGTATTACTGTGGAAAAACCACTTTTCGCACTTGTGTTAGTGTTGAAAAACCACTTTTTGCACTTGTGTTGGTGCAGGAAACCACTTTTGCACTTGTATTAGTGTGGAAAAAACACTTTTTGCACTTGTGTTAGTGTTGAAAAACCACTTTTCGCACTTGTGTTAGTGTTGAAAAACCACTTTTCGCACTTGTGTTGGTGCAGGAAACCACTTTTGCACTTGTGTTAGTGTTGAAAAACCACTTTTCACACTTGTGTTAGTGTTGAAAAACCACTTTTGCACTTGTATTAGTGTGGAAAAACGACTTTTCGTACTTGTGTTAGTGTTGAAAAATCACTTTTCGCACTTGTGTTGGTGCAGGAAACCACTTTTCGCACTTGTGTTAGTGTTGAAAAACCACTTTTCGCACTTGTGTTGGTGCAGGAAACCACATTTGCACTTGTATTAGTGTGGAAAAAACACTTTTTGCACTTGTGATAGTGTTGAAAAACCACTTTTCGCACTTGTGTTAGTGTTGAAAAACCACTTTTCACACTTGTGTTGGTGCAGGAAACCACTTTTGCACTTGTATTAGTGTGGAAAAAACACTTCGTGGACTTGTGATAGTGTTGAAAAACCACTTTTAGCACTTGTGTTAGTGTGGAAAAAACACTTTTTGCACTAGTGTTGGTGCAGGCAACCACTTTTGCACTTGTATTAGTGTGGAAAAACCACTTTTCCCACTTGTGTTAGTGTTGAAAAACCACTTTTCGCACTTGTGTTAGTGTTGAAAAACCACTTTTCGCACTTGTGTTGGTGCAGGAAACCACTTTTGCATTTGTATTAGTGTGGAAAAAACACTTTTTGCACTTGTGATAGTGTTGAAAAACCACTTTTCGCACTTGTGTTAGTTTTGAAAAACCACTTTTCACACTTGTGTTGGTACAGGAAACCACTTTTGCACTTGTATTAGTGTGGAAAAAACACTTTTTGCACTTGTGATAGTGTTGAAAAACCACTTTTTGCACTTGTGTTGGTGCAGGAAACAACTTTTGCACTTGGATTAGTGTGGAAATACCACTTTACGCACTTGTGTTATTGATGAAAAACCACTTTTTGCACTTGTGTTAGTGTTGAAAAAACACTTTTCCACTTTTATTAGTGTGGAAAAAACACTTTTTGCACTTGTGATAGTGTTGAAAAACCACTTTTCGCACTTGTGTTAGTGTTGAAAAACCACTTTTCGCACTTGTGATAGTGTTGAAAAACCACTTTTCGCACTTGTGTTAGTGTGGAAAAAACACTTTTTGCACTTGTGTTAGTGTTGAAAAACCACTTTTTGCACTTGTGATAGTGTTGAAAAACCACTTTTCGCACTTGTGTTGGTGCAGGAAACCACTTTTTCACTTGTATTCGTGTGGAAAAAACACTTTTTGCACTTGTGATAGTGTTGAAAAACCACTTTTCGCACTTGTGTTAATGTTGAAAAACCACTTTTCGCACTTGTGTTGGTGCAGGAAACCACTTTTGCACTTGTATTAGTGTGGAAAAAACACTTTTCGCACTTGTGTTAGTGTTGAAAAACCACTTTTCGCACTTGTGTTAGTGTTGAAAAACCACTTTTCGCACATGTGTTAGTGAAGGAAACCACTTTTTGCACTTGTGTTGGTGCAGGAAACCACTTTTGCACTTGTATTAGTGTGGAAAAAACACTTTTTGCACTTGTGTTAGTGTTGAAAAACCACTTTTCGCACTTGTGTTAGTGTTGAAAAACCACTTTTCGCACTTGTGTTGGTGCAGGAAACCACTTTTGCACTTGTATTAGTGTGGAAAAACCACTTTTCACACTTGTGTTAGTGTAGAAAAACCACTTTTGCACTTGTATTAGTGTGGAAAAACGACTTTTCGTACTTGTGTTAGTGTTGAAAAATCACTTTTCGCACTTGTGTTGGTGCAGGAAACCACTTTTCGCACTTGTGTTAGTGTTGAAAAACCACTTTTCGCACTTGTGTTGGTGCAGGAAACCACATTTGCACTTGTATTAGTGTGGAAAAAACACTTTTTGCACTTGTGATAGTGTTGAAAAACCACTTTTCGCACTTGTGTTAGTGTTGAAAAACCACTTTTCACACTTGTGTTGGTGCAGGAAACCACTTTTGCACTTGTATTAGTGTGGAAAAAACACTTTGTGGACTTGTGATAGTGTTGAAAAACCACTTTTAGCACTTGTGTTAGTGTGGAAAAAACACTTTTTGCACTAGTGTTGGTGCAGGCAACCACTTTTGCACTTGTATTAGTGTGGAAAAACCACTTTTCCCACTTGTGTTAGTGTTGAAAAACCACTTTTCGCACTTGTGTTAGTGTTGAAAAACCACTTTTCGCACTTGTGTTGGTGCAGGAAACCACTTTTGCATTTGTATTAGTGTGGAAAAAACGCTTTTTGCACTTGTGATAGTGTTGAAAAACCACTTTTCGCACTTGTGTTAGTTTTGAAAAACCACTTTTCACACTTGTGTTGGTACAGGAAACCACTTTTGCACTTGTATTAGTGTGGAAAAAACACTTTTTGCACTTGTGATAGTGTTGAAAAACCACTTTTTGCACTTGTGATAGTGTTGAAAAACCACTTTTCGCACTTGTGTTAGTTTTGAAAAACCACTTTTCGCACTTGTGTTGGTACAGGAAACCACTTTTGCACTTGTATTACTGTGGAAAAACCACTTTTCGCACTTGTGTTAGTGTTGAAAAACCACTTTTTGCACTTGTGTTGGTGCAGGAAACCACTTTTGCACTTGTATTAGTGTGGAAAAAACACTTTTTGCACTTGTGTTAGTGTTGAAAAACCACTTTTCGCACTTGTGTTAGTGTTGAAAAACCACTTTTCGCACTTGTGTTGGTGCAGGAAACCACTTTTGCACTTGTATTAGTGTGGAAAAACCACTTTTCACACTTGTGTTAGTGTTGAAAAACCACTTTTGCACTTGTATTAGTGTGGAAAAACGACTTTTCGTACTTGTGTTAGTGTTGAAAAATCACTTTTCGCACTTGTGTTGGTGCAGGAAACCACTTTTCGCACTTGTGTTAGTGTTGAAAAACCACTTTTCGCACTTGTGTTGGTGCAGGAAACCACATTTGCACTTGTATTAGTGTGGAAAAAACACTTTTTGCACTTGTGATAGTGTTGAAAAACCACTTTTCGCACTTGTGTTAGTGTTGAAAAACCACTTTTCACACTTGTGTTGGTGCAGGAAACCACTTTTGCACTTGTATTAGTGTGGAAAAAACACTTTGTGGACTTGTGATAGTGTTGAAAAACCACTTTTAGCACTTGTGTTAGTGTGGAAAAAACACTTTTTGCACTAGTGTTGGTGCAGGCAACCACTTTTGCACTTGTATTAGTGTGGAAAAACCACTTTTCCCACTTGTGTTAGTGTTGAAAAACCACTTTTCGCACTTGTGTTAGTGTTGAAAAACCACTTTTCGCACTTGTGTTGGTGCAGGAAACCACTTTTGCATTTGTATTAGTGTGGAAAAAACACTTTTTGCACTTGTGATAGTGTTGAAAAACCACTTTTCGCACTTGTGTTAGTTTTGAAAAACCACTTTTCACACTTGTGTTGGTACAGGAAACCACTTTTGCACTTGTATTAGTGTGGAAAAAACACTTTTTGCACTTGTGATAGTGTTGAAAAACCACTTTTTGCACTTGTGATAGTGTTGAAAAACCACTTTTCGCACTTGTGTTAGTTTTGAAAAACCACTTTTCGCACTTGTGTTGGTACAGGAAACCACTTTTGCACTTGTATTAGTGTGGAAAAAACACTTTTTGCACTTGTGATAGTGTTGAAAAACCACTTTTCGCACTTGTGTTAGTGTTGAAAAACCACTTTTCGCACTTGTGTTAGTGTTGAAAAACCACTTTTCGCACTTGTGTTGGTGCAGGAAACCACTTTTGCACTTGTATTAGTGTGGAAAAAACACTTTTTGCACTTGTGATAGTGTTGAAAAACCACTTTTCGCACTTGTGTTGGTGCAGGAAACCACTTTTGCACTTGTATTAGTGTGGAAAAAACACTTTTTGCACTTGTGATAGTGTTGAAAATCCACTTTTTGCACTTGTGTTAGTGTTGAAAAACCACTTTTCGCACTTGTGTTGGTGAAGTAAACCAGTTTTGCACTTGTATTATTGTGGAAAAAACACTTTTTGCACTTGTGATAGTGTTGAAAAACCACTTTTCGCACTTGTGTTAGTGTTGAAAACCCACTTTTCGCAGTTGTGTTGGTGCAGGAAACCACTTTTGCACTTGTATTAGTGATGAAGAAACACTTTTTGCACTTGTGATAGTGTTGAAAAACCACTTTTTGCACTTGTGATAGTGTTGAAAAACCACTTTTCGCACTTGTGTTGGTGCAGGAAACCACTTTTTCACTTGTATTAGTGTGGAAAAAACACTTTTTGCACTTGTGATAGTGTTGAAAAACCACATTTCACACTTGTGATAGTGTTGAAAAACCAATTTTCACACTTGTGTTAGTGTTGAAAAACCACATTTCGCACTTGTATTAGTGTGGAAAAACCACTTTTCGCACTTGTGTTATTGTTGAAAAACCACTTTTCGCACTTGTGTTAGTGTTGAAAAAACACTTTTCCACTTTTATTAGTGTGGAAAAAACACTTTTCGCACTTGTGTTAGTGTGGAAAAAACACTTTTTGCACTTGTGTTAGTGTTGAAAAACCACTTTTTGCACTTGTGATAGTGTTGAAAAACCACTTTTCGCACTTGTGTTGGTGCAGGAAACCACTTTTGCACTTGTATTAGTGTGGAAAAACCACTTTTCGCACTTGTGTTAGTGTTGAAAAACCACTTTTCGCACTTGTGTTGGTGCAGGAAACCACTTTTGCACTTGTATTAGTGTGGAAAAAACCACATTTCGCACTTGTGTTGGTGCAGGAAACCACTTTTGCACTTGTATTAGTGTGGAAAAACCACTTTTCGCACTTGTGTTAGTGTTGAAAAACCACTTTTCGCACTTGTGTTGGTGCAGGAAACCACTTTTGCACTTGTATTAGTGTGGAAAAAACCACTTTTCGCACTTGTGTTAGTGTTGAAAAACCACTTTTGCACTTGTATTAGTGTGGACAAAAACACTTTTCGCACTTGTGTTAGTGTTGAAAAACCACTTTTCGCACTTGTGTTAATGTTGAAAAACCACTTTTCGCACTTGTGTTGGTGCAGGAAACCACTTTTGCACTTGTATTAGTGTGGAAAAACCACTTTTTGCACTTGTGTTAGTGTTGAAAAACCACTTTTGCACTTGTATTACTGTGGAAAAACCACTTTTCGCACTTGTGTTAGTGTTGAAAAACCACTTTTTGCACTTGTGTTGGTGCAGGAAACCACTTTTGCACTTGTATTAGTGTGGAAAAAACACTTTTTGCACTTGTGTTAGTGTTGAAAAACCACTTTTCGCACTTGTGTTAGTGTTGAAAAACCACTTTTCGCACTTGTGTTGGTGCAGGAAACCACTTTTGCACTTGTATTAGTGTGGAAAAACCACTTTTCACACTTGTGTTAGTGTTGAAAAACCACTTTTGCACTTGTATTAGTGTGGAAAAACGACTTTTCGTACTTGTGTTAGTGTTGAAAAATCACTTTTCGCACTTGTGTTGGTGCAGGAAACCACTTTTCGCACTTGTGTTAGTGTTGAAAAACCACTTTTCGCACTTGTGTTGGTGCAGGAAACCACATTTGCACTTGTATTAGTGTGGAAAAAACACTTTTTGCACTTGTGATAGTGTTGAAAAACCACTTTTCGCACTTGTGTTAGTGTTGAAAAACCACTTTTCACACTTGTGTTGGTGCAGGAAACCACTTTTGCACTTGTATTAGTGTGGAAAAAACACTTCGTGGACTTGTGATAGTGTTGAAAAACCACTTTTAGCACTTGTGTTAGTGTGGAAAAAACACTTTTTGCACTAGTGTTGGTGCAGGCAACCACTTTTGCACTTGTATTAGTGTGGAAAAACCACTTTTCCCACTTGTGTTAGTGTTGAAAAACCACTTTTCGCACTTGTGTTAGTGTTGAAAAACCACTTTTCGCACTTGTGTTGGTGCAGGAAACCACTTTTGCATTTGTATTAGTGTGGAAAAAACACTTTTTGCACTTGTGATAGTGTTGAAAAACCACTTTTCGCACTTGTGTTAGTTTTGAAAAACCACTTTTCACACTTGTGTTGGTACAGGAAACCACTTTTGCACTTGTATTAGTGTGGAAAAAACACTTTTTGCACTTGTGATAGTGTTGAAAAAACACTTTTTGCACTTGTGTTGGTGCAGGAAACAACTTTTGCACTTGGATTAGTGTGGAAATACCACTTTACGCACTTGTGTTATTGATGAAAAACCACTTTTTGCACTTGTGTTAGTGTTGAAAAAACACTTTTCCACTTTTATTAGTGTGGAAAAAACACTTTTTGCACTTGTGATAGTGTTGAAAAACCACTTTTCGCACTTGTGTTAGTGTTGAAAAACCACTTTTCGCACTTGTGATAGTGTTGAAAAACCACTTTTCGCACTTGTGTTAGTGTGGAAAAAACACTTTTTGCACTTGTGTTAGTGTTGAAAAACCACTTTTTGCACTTGTGATAGTGTTGAAAAACCACTTTTCGCACTTGTGTTGGTGCAGGAAACCACTTTTTCACTTGTATTCGTGTGGAAAAAACACTTTTTGCACTTGTGATAGTGTTGAAAAACCACTTTTCGCACTTGTGTTAATGTTGAAAAACCACTTTTCGCACTTGTGTTGGTGCAGGAAACCACTTTTGCACTTGTATTAGTGTGGAAAAAACACTTTTCGCACTTGTGTTAGTGTTGAAAAACCACTTTTCGCACTTGTGTTAGTGTTGAAAAACCACTTTTCGCACATGTGTTAGTGAAGGAAACCACTTTTTGCACTTGTGTTGGTGCAGGAAACCACTTTTGCACTTGTATTAGTGTGGAAAAAACACTTTTTGCACTTGTGTTAGTGTTGAAAAACCACTTTTCGCACTTGTGTTAGTGTTGAAAAACCACTTTTCGCACTTGTGTTGGTGCAGGAAACCACTTTTGCACTTGTATTAGTGTGGAAAAACCACTTTTCACACTTGTGTTAGTGTTGAAAAACCACTTTTGCACTTGTATTAGTGTGGAAAAACGACTTTTCGTACTTGTGTTAGTGTTGAAAAATCACTTTTCGCACTTGTGTTGGTGCAGGAAACCACTTTTCGCACTTGTGTTAGTGTTGAAAAACCACTTTTCGCACTTGTGTTGGTGCAGGAAACCACATTTGCACTTGTATTAGTGTGGAAAAAACACTTTTTGCACTTGTGATAGTGTTGAAAAACCACTTTTCGCACTTGTGTTAGTGTTGAAAAACCACTTTTCACACTTGTGTTGGTGCAGGAAACCACTTTTGCACTTGTATTAGTGTGGAAAAAACACTTTGTGGACTTGTGATAGTGTTGAAAAACCACTTTTAGCACTTGTGTTAGTGTGGAAAAAACACTTTTTGCACTAGTGTTGGTGCAGGCAACCACTTTTGCACTTGTATTAGTGTGGAAAAACCACTTTTCCCACTTGTGTTAGTGTTGAAAAACCACTTTTCGCACTTGTGTTAGTGTTGAAAAACCACTTTTCGCACTTGTGTTGGTGCAGGAAACCACTTTTGCATTTGTATTAGTGTGGAAAAAACACTTTTTGCACTTGTGATAGTGTTGAAAAACCACTTTTCGCACTTGTGTTAGTTTTGAAAAACCACTTTTCACACTTGTGTTGGTACAGGAAACCACTTTTGCACTTGTATTAGTGTGGAAAAAACACTTTTTGCACTTGTGATAGTGTTGAAAAACCACTTTTTGCACTTGTGATAGTGTTGAAAAACCACTTTTCGCACTTGTGTTAGTTTTGAAAAACCACTTTTCGCACTTGTGTTGGTACAGGAAACCACTTTTGCACTTGTATTACTGTGGAAAAACCACTTTTCGCACTTGTGTTAGTGTTGAAAAACCACTTTTTGCACTTGTGTTGGTGCAGGAAACCACTTTTGCACTTGTATTAGTGTGGAAAAAACACTTTTTGCACTTGTGTTAGTGTTGAAAAACCACTTTTCGCACTTGTGTTAGTGTTGAAAAACCACTTTTCGCACTTGTGTTGGTGCAGGAAACCACTTTTGCACTTGTATTAGTGTGGAAAAACCACTTTTCACACTTGTGTTAGTGTTGAAAAACCACTTTTGCACTTGTATTAGTGTGGAAAAACGACTTTTCGTACTTGTGTTAGTGTTGAAAAATCACTTTTCGCACTTGTGTTGGTGCAGGAAACCACTTTTCGCACTTGTGTTAGTGTTGAAAAACCACTTTTCGCACTTGTGTTGGTGCAGGAAACCACATTTGCACTTGTATTAGTGTGGAAAAAACACTTTTTGCACTTGTGATAGTGTTGAAAAACCACTTTTCGCACTTGTGTTAGTGTTGAAAAACCACTTTTCACACTTGTGTTGGTGCAGGAAACCACTTTTGCACTTGTATTAGTGTGGAAAAAACACTTCGTGGACTTGTGATAGTGTTGAAAAACCACTTTTAGCACTTGTGTTAGTGTGGAAAAAACACTTTTTGCACTAGTGTTGGTGCAGGCAACCACTTTTGCACTTGTATTAGTGTGGAAAAACCACTTTTCCCACTTGTGTTAGTGTTGAAAAACCACTTTTCGCACTTGTGTTAGTGTTGAAAAACCACTTTTCGCACTTGTGTTGGTGCAGGAAACCACTTTTGCATTTGTATTAGTGTGGAAAAAACACTTTTTGCACTTGTGATAGTGTTGAAAAACCACTTTTCGCACTTGTGTTAGTTTTGAAAAACCACTTTTCACACTTGTGTTGGTACAGGAAACCACTTTTGCACTTGTATTAGTGTGGAAAAAACACTTTTTGCACTTGTGATAGTGTTGAAAAACCACTTTTTGCACTTGTGTTGGTGCAGGAAACAACTTTTGCACTTGGATTAGTGTGGAAATACCACTTTACGCACTTGTGTTATTGATGAAAAACCACTTTTTGCACTTGTGTTGGTGCAGGAAACCACTTTTTCACTTGTAATAGTGTGGAAAAAACACTTTTCGCACTTGTGTTAGTGTTGAAAAACCACTTTTTGCACTAGTGTTGGTGCAGGAAACCACTTTTGCACTTGTATTAGTGTGTAAAAAACACTTTTTGCACTTGTGATAGTGTTGAAAAACCACTTTTCGCACTTGTGTTAGTGTTGGAAAACCACTTTTCGCACTTGTGTTAGTGTTGAAAAACCACTTTTCGCACTTGTGTTAGTGTTGAAAAACCACTTTTCGCACTTGTGTTGGTTCAGGAAACTACTTTTGCACTTGTATTAGTGTGGAAAAACCACTTTTCGCACTTGTGTTAGTGTTGAAAAACCACTTTTCGCACTTGTGTTAGTGTTGAAAAACCACTTTCGCACTTATGTTAGTGTTGAAAAACCACTTTTCGCACTTGTGTTGGTGCAGGAAACCACTTTTGCACTTGTATTAGTGTGGAAAAAACACTTTTCGCACTTGTGTTAGTGTTGAAAAACCACTTTTCGCACTTGTGTTAGTGTTGAAAAACCACTTTTCACACTTGTGTTAGTGTTGAAAAACCACTTTTCGCACTTGTGTTGTTGCAGGAAACCACTTTTGCACTTGTATTAGTGTGGAAAAAACACTTTTTGCACTTGTGATAGTGTTGAAAAACCACTTTTCGCACTTGTGTTAGTGTTGAAAAACCACTTTTCGCACTTGTGTTGGTGCAGGAAACCACTTTTGCACCTGTATTAGTGTGGAAAAAACACTTTTTGCACTTGTGATAGTGTTGAAAAACCACTTTTTGCACTTGTGTTAGTGTTGAAAAACCACTTTTCGCACTTGTGTTGGTGCAGAAAACCACTTTTGCACTTGTATTAGTGTGGAAAAACAACTTTTCGCACTTGTGTTAGTGTTGAAAAACCACTTTTCGTACTTGTGTTAGTGTTGAAAAAACACTTTTCGCACTTGTGTTAGTGTTGAAAAACTACTTTTCGAACTTGTGTTAGTGTTGAAAAAACACTTTTCGCACTTGTGTTGGTGCAGGAAACCACTTTTGCACTTGTATTAGTGTGGAAAAATCACTTTTCACACTTGTGTTAGTGTTGAAAAACCACTTTTGCACTTGTATTAGTGTGGAAAAACGACTTTTCGTACTTGTGTTAGTGTTGAAAAATCACTTTTCGCACTTGTGTTGGTGCAGGAAACCACTTTTCGCACTTGTGTTAGTGTTGAAAAACCACTTTTCGCACTTGTGTTGGTGCAGGAAACCACATTTGCACTTGTATTAGTGTGGAAAAAACACTTTTTGCACTTGTGATAGTGTTGAAAAACCACTTTTCGCACTTGTGTTAGTGTTGAAAAACCACTTTTCACACTTGTGTTGGTGCAGGAAACCACTTTTGCACTTGTATTAGTGTGGAAAAAACACTTTGTGGACTTGTGATAGTGTTGAAAAACCACTTTTAGCACTTGTGTTAGTGTGGAAAAAACACTTTTTGCACTAGTGTTGGTGCAGGCAACCACTTTTGCACTTGTATTAGTGTGGAAAAACCACTTTTCCCACTTGTGTTAGTGTTGAAAAACCACTTTTCGCACTTGTGTTAGTGTTGAAAAACCACTTTTCGCACTTGTGTTGGTGCAGGAAACCACTTTTGCATTTGTATTAGTGTGGAAAAAACACTTTTTGCACTTGTGATAGTGTTGAAAAACCACTTTTCGCACTTGTGTTAGTTTTGAAAAGCCACTTTTCACACTTGTGTTGGTACAGGAAACCACTTTTGCACTTGTATTAGTGTGGAAAAAACACTTTTTGCACTTGTGATAGTGTTGAAAAACCACTTTTTGCACTTGTGATAGTGTTGAAAAACCACTTTTCGCACTTGTGTTAGTTTTGAAAAACCACTTTTCGCACTTGTGTTGGTACAGGAAACCACTTTTGCACTTGTATTACTGTGGAAAAACCACTTTTCGCACTTGTGTTAGTGTTGAAAAACCACTTTTTGCACTTGTGTTGGTGCAGGAAACCACTTTTGCACTTGTATTAGTGTGGAAAAAACACTTTTTGCACTTGTGTTAGTGTTGAAAAACCACTTTTCGCACTTGTGTTAGTGTTGAAAAACCACTTTTCGCACTTGTGTTGGTGCAGGAAACCACTTTTGCACTTGTATTAGTGTGGAAAAACCACTTTTCACACTTGTGTTAGTGTTGAAAAACCACTTTTGCACTTGTATTAGTGTGGAAAAACGACTTTTCGTACTTGTGTTAGTGTTGAAAAATCACTTTTCGCACTTGTGTTGGTGCAGGAAACCACTTTTCGCACTTGTGTTAGTGTTGAAAAACCACTTTTCGCACTTGTGTTGGTGCAGGAAACCACATTTGCACTTGTATTAGTGTGGAAAAAACACTTTTTGCACTTGTGATAGTGTTGAAAAACCACTTTTCGCACTTGTGTTAGTGTTGAAAAACCACTTTTCACACTTGTGTTGGTGCAGGAAACCACTTTTGCACTTGTATTAGTGTGGAAAAAACACTTCGTGGACTTGTGATAGTGTTGAAAAACCACTTTTAGCACTTGTGTTAGTGTGGAAAAAACACTTTTTGCACTAGTGTTGGTGCAGGCAACCACTTTTGCACTTGTATTAGTGTGGAAAAACCACTTTTCCCACTTGTGTTAGTGTTGAAAAACCACTTTTCGCACTTGTGTTAGTGTTGAAAAACCACTTTTCGCACTTGTGTTGGTGCAGGAAACCACTTTTGCATTTGTATTAGTGTGGAAAAAACACTTTTTGCACTTGTGATAGTGTTGAAAAACCACTTTTCGCACTTGTGTTAGTTTTGAAAAACCACTTTTCACACTTGTGTTGGTACAGGAAACCACTTTTGCACTTGTATTAGTGTGGAAAAAACACTTTTTGCACTTGTGATAGTGTTGAAAAACCACTTTTTGCACTTGTGTTGGTGCAGGAAACAACTTTTGCACTTGGATTAGTGTGGAAAAACCACTTTTCCCACTTGTGTTAGTGTTGAAAAACCACTTTTCGCACTTGTGTTAGTGTTGAAAAACCACTTTTCGCACTTGTGTTGGTGCAGGAAACCACTTTTGCATTTGTATTAGTGTGGAAAAAACACTTTTTGCACTTGTGATAGTGTTGAAAAACCACTTTTCGCACTTGTGTTAGTTTTGAAAAACCACTTTTCACACTTGTGTTGGTACAGGAAACCACTTTTGCACTTGTATTAGTGTGGAAAAAACACTTTTTGCACTTGTGATAGTGTTGAAAAACCACTTTTTGCACTTGTGTTGGTGCAGGAAACAACTTTTGCACTTGGATTAGTGTGGAAATACCACTTTACGCACTTGTGTTATTGATGAAAAACCACTTTTTGCACTTGTGTTGGTGCAGGAAACCACTTTTTCACTTGTAATAGTGTGGAAAAAACACTTTTCGCACTTGTGTTAGTGTTGAAAAACCACTTTTTGCACTAGTGTTGGTGCAGGAAACCACTTTTGCACTTGTATTAGTGTGTAAAAAACACTTTTTGCACTTGTGATAGTGTTGAAAAACCACTTTTCGCACTTGTGTTAGTGTTGGAAAACCACTTTTCGCACTTGTGTTAGTGTTGAAAAACCACTTTTCGCACTTGTGTTAGTGTTGAAAAACCACTTTTCGCACTTGTGTTGGTTCAGGAAACTACTTTTGCACTTGTATTAGTGTGGAAAAACCACTTTTCGCACTTGTGTTAGTGTTGAAAAACCACTTTTCGCACTTGTGTTAGTGTTGAAAAACCACTTTCGCACTTATGTTAGTGTTGAAAAACCACTTTTCGCACTTGTGTTGGTGCAGGAAACCACTTTTGCACTTGTATTAGTGTGGAAAAAACACTTTTCGCACTTGTGTTAGTGTTGAAAAACCACTTTTCGCACTTGTGTTAGTGTTGAAAAACCACTTTTCACACTTGTGTTAGTGTTGAAAAACCACTTTTCGCACTTGTGTTGTTGCAGGAAACCACTTTTGCACTTGTATTAGTGTGGAAAAAACACTTTTTGCACTTGTGATAGTGTTGAAAAACCACTTTTCGCACTTGTGTTAGTGTTGAAAAACCACTTTTCGCACTTGTGTTGGTGCAGGAAACCACTTTTGCACCTGTATTAGTGTGGAAAAAACACTTTTTGCACTTGTGATAGTGTTGAAAAACCACTTTTCGCACTTGTGTTGGTGCAGAAAACCACTTTTGCACTTGTATTAGTGTGGAAAAACAACTTTTCGCACTTGTGTTAGTGTTGAAAAACCACTTTTCGTACTTGTGTTAGTGTTGAAAAAACACTTTTCGCACTTGTGTTAGTGTTGAAAAACTACTTTTCGAACTTGTGTTAGTGTTGAAAAAACACTTTTCGCACTTGTGTTGGTGCAGGAAACCACTTTTGCACTTGTATTAGTGTGGAAAAACCACTTTTCACACTTGTGTTAGTGTTGAAAAACCACTTTTGCACTTGTATTAGTGTGGAAAAACGACTTTTCGTACTTGTGTTAGTGTTGAAAAATCACTTTTCGCACTTGTGTTGGTGCAGGAAACCACTTTTCGCACTTGTGTTAGTGTTGAAAAACCACTTTTCGCACTTGTGTTGGTGCAGGAAACCACATTTGCACTTGTATTAGTGTGGAAAAAACACTTTTTGCACTTGTGATAGTGTTGAAAAACCACTTTTCGCACTTGTGTTAGTGTTGAAAAACCACTTTTCACACTTGTGTTGGTGCAGGAAACCACTTTTGCACTTGTATTAGTGTGGAAAAAACACTTTGTGGACTTGTGATAGTGTTGAAAAACCACTTTTAGCACTTGTGTTAGTGTGGAAAAAACACTTTTTGCACTAGTGTTGGTGCAGGCAACCACTTTTGCACTTGTATTAGTGTGGAAAAACCACTTTTCCCACTTGTGTTAGTGTTGAAAAACCACTTTTCGCACTTGTGTTAGTGTTGAAAAACCACTTTTCGCACTTGTGTTGGTGCAGGAAACCACTTTTGCATTTGTATTAGTGTGGAAAAAACACTTTTTGCACTTGTGATAGTGTTGAAAAACCACTTTTCGCACTTGTGTTAGTTTTGAAAAGCCACTTTTCACACTTGTGTTGGTACAGGAAACCACTTTTGCACTTGTATTAGTGTGGAAAAAACACTTTTTGCACTTGTGATAGTGTTGAAAAACCACTTTTTGCACTTGTGATAGTGTTGAAAAACCACTTTTCGCACTTGTGTTAGTTTTGAAAAACCACTTTTCGCACTTGTGTTGGTACAGGAAACCACTTTTGCACTTGTATTACTGTGGAAAAACCACTTTTCGCACTTGTGTTAGTGTTGAAAAACCACTTTTTGCACTTGTGTTGGTGCAGGAAACCACTTTTGCACTTGTATTAGTGTGGAAAAACCACTTTTCACACTTGTGTTAGTGTTGAAAAACCACTTTTGCACTTGTATTAGTGTGGAAAAACGACTTTTCGTACTTGTGTTAGTGTTGAAAAATCACTTTTCGCACTTGTGTTGGTGCAGGAAACCACTTTTCGCACTTGTGTTAGTGTTGAAAAACCACTTTTCGCACTTGTGTTGGTGCAGGAAACCACATTTGCACTTGTATTAGTGTGGAAAAAACACTTTTTGCACTTGTGATAGTGTTGAAAAACCACTTTTCGCACTTGTGTTAGTGTTGAAAAACCACTTTTCACACTTGTGTTGGTGCAGGAAACCACTTTTGCACTTGTATTAGTGTGGAAAAAACACTTCGTGGACTTGTGATAGTGTTGAAAAACCACTTTTAGCACTTGTGTTAGTGTGGAAAAAACACTTTTTGCACTAGTGTTGGTGCAGGCAACCACTTTTGCACTTGTGTTAGTGTTGAAAAACCACTTTTCGCACTTGTGTTAGTGTTGAAAAACCACTTTTCGCACTTGTGTTGGTGCAGGAAACCACTTTTGCATTTGTATTAGTGTGGAAAAAACACTTTTTGCACTTGTGATAGTGTTGAAAAACCACTTTTCGCACTTGTGTTAGTTTTGAAAAACCACTTTTCACACTTGTGTTGGTACAGGAAACCACTTTTGCACTTGTATTAGTGTGGAAAAAACACTTTTTGCACTTGTGATAGTGTTGAAAAACCACTTTTTGCACTTGTGTTGGTGCAGGAAACTACTTTTGCACTTGTATTAGTGTGGAAAAACCACTTTTCGCACTTGTGTTAGTGTTGAAAAACCACTTTTCGCACTTGTGTTAGTGTTGAAAAACCACTTTCGCACTTATGTTAGTGTTGAAAAACCACTTTTCGCACTTGTGTTGGTGCAGGAAACCACTTTTGCACTTGTATTAGTGTGGAAAAAACACTTTTCGCACTTGTGTTAGTGTTGAAAAACCACTTTTCGCACTTGTGTTAGTGTTGAAAAACCACTTTTCACACTTGTGTTAGTGTTGAAAAACCACTTTTCGCACTTGTGTTGTTGCAGGAAACCACTTTTGCACTTGTATTAGTGTGGAAAAAACACTTTTTGCACTTGTGATAGTGTTGAAAAACCACTTTTCGCACTTGTGTTAGTGTTGAAAAACCACTTTTCGCACTTGTGTTGGTGCAGGAAACCACTTTTGCACCTGTATTAGTGTGGAAAAAACACTTTTTGCACTTGTGATAGTGTTGAAAAACCACTTTTTGCACTTGTGTTAGTGTTGAAAAACCACTTTTCGCACTTGTGTTGGGGCAGAAAACCACTTTTGCACTTGTATTAGTGTGGAAAAACAACTTTTCGCACTTGTGTTAGTGTTGAAAAACCACTTTTCGTACTTGTGTTAGTGTTGAAAAAACACTTTTCGCACTTGTGTTAGTGTTGAAAAACTACTTTTCGAACTTGTGTTAGTGTTGAAAAAACACTTTTCGCACTTGTGTTGGTGCAGGAAACCACTTTTGCACTTGTATTAGTGTGGAAAAACCACTTTTCACACTTGTGTTAGTGTTGAAAAACCACTTTTGCACTTGTATTAGTGTGGAAAAACGACTTTTCGTACTTGTGTTAGTGTTGAAAAATCACTTTTCGCACTTGTGTTGGTGCAGGAAACCACTTTTCGCACTTGTGTTAGTGTTGAAAAACCACTTTTCGCACTTGTGTTGGTGCAGGAAACCACATTTGCACTTGTATTAGTGTGGAAAAAACACTTTTTGCACTTGTGATAGTGTTGAAAAACCACTTTTCGCACTTGTGTTAGTGTTGAAAAACCACTTTTCACACTTGTGTTGGTGCAGGAAACCACTTTTGCACTTGTATTAGTGTGGAAAAAACACTTTGTGGACTTGTGATAGTGTTGAAAAACCACTTTTAGCACTTGTGTTAGTGTGGAAAAAACACTTTTTGCACTAGTGTTGGTGCAGGCAACCACTTTTGCACTTGTATTAGTGTGGAAAAACCACTTTTCCCACTTGTGTTAGTGTTGAAAAACCACTTTTCGCACTTGTGTTAGTGTTGAAAAACCACTTTTCGCACTTGTGTTGGTGCAGGAAACCACTTTTGCATTTGTATTAGTGTGGAAAAAACACTTTTTGCACTTGTGATAGTGTTGAAAAACCACTTTTCGCACTTGTGTTAGTTTTGAAAAGCCACTTTTCACACTTGTGTTGGTACAGGAAACCACTTTTGCACTTGTATTAGTGTGGAAAAAACACTTTTTGCACTTGTGATAGTGTTGAAAAACCACTTTTTGCACTTGTGATAGTGTTGAAAAACCACTTTTCGCACTTGTGTTAGTTTTGAAAAACCACTTTTCGCACTTGTGTTGGTACAGGAAACCACTTTTGCACTTGTATTACTGTGGAAAAACCACTTTTCGCACTTGTGTTAGTGTTGAAAAACCACTTTTTGCACTTGTGTTGGTGCAGGAAACCACTTTTGCACTTGTATTAGTGTGGAAAAAACACTTTTTGCACTTGTGTTAGTGTTGAAAAACCACTTTTCGCACTTGTGTTAGTGTTGAAAAACCACTTTTCGCACTTGTGTTGGTGCAGGAAACCACTTTTGCACTTGTATTAGTGTGGAAAAACCACTTTTCACACTTGTGTTAGTGTTGAAAAACCACTTTTGCACTTGTATTAGTGTGGAAAAACGACTTTTCGTACTTGTGTTAGTGTTGAAAAATCACTTTTCGCACTTGTGTTGGTGCAGGAAACCACTTTTCGCACTTGTGTTAGTGTTGAAAAACCACTTTTCGCACTTGTGTTGGTGCAGGAAACCACATTTGCACTTGTATTAGTGTGGAAAAAACACTTTTTGCACTTGTGATAGTGTTGAAAAACCACTTTTCGCACTTGTGTTAGTGTTGAAAAACCACTTTTCACACTTGTGTTGGTGCAGGAAACCACTTTTGCACTTGTATTAGTGTGGAAAAAACACTTCGTGGACTTGTGATAGTGTTGAAAAACCACTTTTAGCACTTGTGTTAGTGTGGAAAAAACACTTTTTGCACTAGTGTTGGTGCAGGCAACCACTTTTGCACTTGTATTAGTGTGGAAAAACCACTTTTCCCACTTGTGTTAGTGTTGAAAAACCACTTTTCGCACTTGTGTTAGTGTTGAAAAACCACTTTTCGCACTTGTGTTGGTGCAGGAAACCACTTTTGCATTTGTATTAGTGTGGAAAAAACACTTTTTGCACTTGTGATAGTGTTGAAAAACCACTTTTCGCACTTGTGTTAGTTTTGAAAAACCACTTTTCACACTTGTGTTGGTACAGGAAACCACTTTTGCACTTGTATTAGTGTGGAAAAAACACTTTTTGCACTTGTGATAGTGTTGAAAAACCACTTTTTGCACTTGTGTTGGTGCAGGAAACAACTTTTGCACTTGGATTAGTGTGGAAAAACCACTTTTCCCACTTGTGTTAGTGTTGAAAAACCACTTTTCGCACTTGTGTTAGTGTTGAAAAACCACTTTTCGCACTTGTGTTGGTGCAGGAAACCACTTTTGCATTTGTATTAGTGTGGAAAAAACACTTTTTGCACTTGTGATAGTGTTGAAAAACCACTTTTCGCACTTGTGTTAGTTTTGAAAAACCACTTTTCACACTTGTGTTGGTACAGGAAACCACTTTTGCACTTGTATTAGTGTGGAAAAAACACTTTTTGCACTTGTGATAGTGTTGAAAAACCACTTTTTGCACTTGTGTTGGTGCAGGAAACAACTTTTGCACTTGGATTAGTGTGGAAATACCACTTTACGCACTTGTGTTATTGATGAAAAACCACTTTTTGCACTTGTGTTGGTGCAGGAAACCACTTTTTCACTTGTAATAGTGTGGAAAAAACACTTTTCGCACTTGTGTTAGTGTTGAAAAACCACTTTTTGCACTAGTGTTGGTGCAGGAAACCACTTTTGCACTTGTATTAGTGTGTAAAAAACACTTTTTGCACTTGTGATAGTGTTGAAAAACCACTTTTCGCACTTGTGTTAGTGTTGGAAAACCACTTTTCGCACTTGTGTTAGTGTTGAAAAACCACTTTTCGCACTTGTGTTAGTGTTGAAAAACCACTTTTCGCACTTGTGTTGGTTCAGGAAACTACTTTTGCACTTGTATTAGTGTGGAAAAACCACTTTTCGCACTTGTGTTAGTGTTGAAAAACCACTTTTCGCACTTGTGTTAGTGTTGAAAAACCACTTTCGCACTTATGTTAGTGTTGAAAAACCACTTTTCGCACTTGTGTTGGTGCAGGAAACCACTTTTGCACTTGTATTAGTGTGGAAAAAACACTTTTCGCACTTGTGTTAGTGTTGAAAAACCACTTTTCGCACTTGTGTTAGTGTTGAAAAACCACTTTTCACACTTGTGTTAGTGTTGAAAAACCACTTTTCGCACTTGTGTTGTTGCAGGAAACCACTTTTGCACTTGTATTAGTGTGGAAAAAACACTTTTTGCACTTGTGATAGTGTTGAAAAACCACTTTTCGCACTTGTGTTAGTGTTGAAAAACCACTTTTCGCACTTGTGTTGGTGCAGGAAACCACTTTTGCACCTGTATTAGTGTGGAAAAAACACTTTTTGCACTTGTGATAGTGTTGAAAAACCACTTTTTGCACTTGTGTTAGTGTTGAAAAACCACTTTTCGCACTTGTGTTGGTGCAGAAAACCACTTTTGCACTTGTATTAGTGTGGAAAAACAACTTTTCGCACTTGTGTTAGTGTTGAAAAACCACTTTTCGTACTTGTGTTAGTGTTGAAAAAACACTTTTCGCACTTGTGTTAGTGTTGAAAAACTACTTTTCGAACTTGTGTTAGTGTTGAAAAAACACTTTTCGCACTTGTGTTGGTGCAGGAAACCACTTTTGCACTTGTATTAGTGTGGAAAAACCACTTTTCACACTTGTGTTAGTGTTGAAAAACCACTTTTGCACTTGTATTAGTGTGGAAAAACGACTTTTCGTACTTGTGTTAGTGTTGAAAAATCACTTTTCGCACTTGTGTTGGTGCAGGAAACCACTTTTCGCACTTGTGTTAGTGTTGAAAAACCACTTTTCGCACTTGTGTTGGTGCAGGAAACCACATTTGCACTTGTATTAGTGTGGAAAAAACACTTTTTGCACTTGTGATAGTGTTGAAAAACCACTTTTCGCACTTGTGTTAGTGTTGAAAAACCACTTTTCACACTTGTGTTGGTGCAGGAAACCACTTTTGCACTTGTATTAGTGTGGAAAAAACACTTTGTGGACTTGTGATAGTGTTGAAAAACCACTTTTAGCACTTGTGTTAGTGTGGAAAAAACACTTTTTGCACTAGTGTTGGTGCAGGCAACCACTTTTGCACTTGTATTAGTGTGGAAAAACCACTTTTCCCACTTGTGTTAGTGTTGAAAAACCACTTTTCGCACTTGTGTTAGTGTTGAAAAACCACTTTTCGCACTTGTGTTGGTGCAGGAAACCACTTTTGCATTTGTATTAGTGTGGAAAAAACACTTTTTGCACTTGTGATAGTGTTGAAAAACCACTTTTCGCACTTGTGTTAGTTTTGAAAAGCCACTTTTCACACTTGTGTTGGTACAGGAAACCACTTTTGCACTTGTATTAGTGTGGAAAAAACACTTTTTGCACTTGTGATAGTGTTGAAAAACCACTTTTTGCACTTGTGATAGTGTTGAAAAACCACTTTTCGCACTTGTGTTAGTTTTGAAAAACCACTTTTCGCACTTGTGTTGGTACAGGAAACCACTTTTGCACTTGTATTACTGTGGAAAAACCACTTTTCGCACTTGTGTTAGTGTTGAAAAACCACTTTTTGCACTTGTGTTGGTGCAGGAAACCACTTTTGCACTT
Organism: Myxine glutinosa; assembly: GCF_964187855.1. Classification (NCBI taxonomy): domain Eukaryota; kingdom Metazoa; phylum Chordata; class Myxini; order Myxiniformes; family Myxinidae; genus Myxine; species Myxine glutinosa. Next base: position 119,081 of record NW_027617080.1, on the reverse strand, counting down.
GTATTAGTGTGGAAAAAACACTTTTTGCACTTGTGTTAGTGTTGAAAAACCACTTTTCGCACTTGTGTTAGTGTTGAAAAACCACTTTTCGCACTTGTGTTGGTGCAGGAAACCACTTTTGCACTTGTATTAGTGTGGAAAAACCACTTTTCACACTTGTGTTAGTGTTGAAAAACCACTTTTGCACTTGTATTAGTGTGGAAAAACGACTTTTCGTACTTGTGTTAGTGTTGAAAAATCACTTTTCGCACTTGTGTTGGTGCAGGAAACCACTTTTCGCACTTGTGTTAGTGTTGAAAAACCACTTTTCGCACTTGTGTTGGTGCAGGAAACCACATTTGCACTTGTATTAGTGTGGAAAAAACACTTTTTGCACTTGTGATAGTGTTGAAAAACCACTTTTCGCACTTGTGTTAGTGTTGAAAAACCACTTTTCACACTTGTGTTGGTGCAGGAAACCACTTTTGCACTTGTATTAGTGTGGAAAAAACACTTCGTGGACTTGTGATAGTGTTGAAAAACCACTTTTAGCACTTGTGTTAGTGTGGAAAAAACACTTTTTGCACTAGTGTTGGTGCAGGCAACCACTTTTGCACTTGTATTAGTGTGGAAAAACCACTTTTCCCACTTGTGTTAGTGTTGAAAAACCACTTTTCGCACTTGTGTTAGTGTTGAAAAACCACTTTTCGCACTTGTGTTGGTGCAGGAAACCACTTTTGCATTTGTATTAGTGTGGAAAAAACACTTTTTGCACTTGTGATAGTGTTGAAAAACCACTTTTCGCACTTGTGTTAGTTTTGAAAAACCACTTTTCACACTTGTGTTGGTACAGGAAACCACTTTTGCACTTGTATTAGTGTGGAAAAAACACTTTTTGCACTTGTGATAGTGTTGAAAAACCACTTTTTGCACTTGTGTTGGTGCAGGAAACAACTTTTGCACTTGGATTAGTGTGGAAATACCACTTTACGCACTTGTGTTATTGATGAAAAACCACTTTTTGCACTTGTGTTGGTGCAGGAAACCACTTTTTCACTTGTAATAGTGTGGAAAAAACACTTTTCGCACTTGTGTTAGTGTTGAAAAACCACTTTTTGCACTAGTGTTGGTGCAGGAAACCACTTTTGCACTTGTATTAGTGTGTAAAAAACACTTTTTGCACTTGTGATAGTGTTGAAAAACCACTTTTCGCACTTGTGTTAGTGTTGGAAAACCACTTTTCGCACTTGTGTTAGTGTTGAAAAACCACTTTTCGCACTTGTGTTAGTGTTGAAAAACCACTTTTCGCACTTGTGTTGGTTCAGGAAACTACTTTTGCACTTGTATTAGTGTGGAAAAACCACTTTTCGCACTTGTGTTAGTGTTGAAAAACCACTTTTCGCACTTGTGTTAGTGTTGAAAAACCACTTTCGCACTTATGTTAGTGTTGAAAAACCACTTTTCGCACTTGTGTTGGTGCAGGAAACCACTTTTGCACTTGTATTAGTGGGGAAAAAACACTTTTCGCACTTGTGTTAGTGTTGAAAAACCACTTTTCGCACTTGTGTTAGTGTTGAAAAACCACTTTTCACACTTGTGTTAGTGTTGAAAAACCACTTTTCGCACTTGTGTTGTTGCAGGAAACCACTTTTGCACTTGTATTAGTGTGGAAAAAACACCTTTTGCACTTGTGATAGTGTTGAAAAACCACTTTTCGCACTTGTGTTAGTGTTGAAAAACCACTTTTCGCACTTGTGTTGGTGCAGGAAACCACTTTTGCACCTGTATTAGTGTGGAAAAAACACTTTTTGCACTTGTGATAGTGTTGAAAAACCACTTTTTGCACTTGTGTTAGTGTTGAAAAACCACTTTTCGCACTTGTGTTGGTGCAGAAAACCACTTTTGCACTTGTATTAGTGTGGAAAAACAACTTTTCGCACTTGTGTTAGTGTTGAAAAACCACTTTTCGTACTTGTGTTAGTGTTGAAAAAACACTTTTCGCACTTGTGTTAGTGTTGAAAAACTACTTTTCGAACTTGTGTTAGTGTTGAAAAAACACTTTTCGCACTTGTGTTAGTGTTGAAAAACCACTTTTCGCACTTGTGTTGGTGCAGGAAACCACTTTTGCACTTGTATTAGTGTGGAAAAAACACTTTTTGCACTTGTGATAGTGTTGAAAAACTACTTTTCGAACTTGTGTTAGTGTTGAAAAACCACTTTTCGCACTTGTGTTGGTGCAGGAAACCACTTTTGCACTTGTATTAATGTGGAAAAAACACTTTTTGCACTTGTGGTAGTGTTGAAAAACCACTTTTCGCACTTGTGTTAGTGTTGAAAAACCACTTTTCGCACCTGTGTTAGTGTTGAAAAACCACTTTTCGCACTTGTGTTGGTGCAGGAAACCACTTTTGCACTTGTATTAGTGTGGAAAAAACACTTTTTGCACTTGTGATAGTGTTGAAAAACCATTTTTCGCACTTGTGTTAGTGTTGAAAAACCACTTTTCGCACTTGTGATGGTGCAGTAAACCACCTTTGCACTTGTATTAGTGTGGAAAAAACACTTTTCGCACTTGTGTTAGTGTTGAAAAACCACTTTTCGCACTTGTGTTAGTGTTGAAAAACCACTTTTTGCACTTGTGTTGGTGCAGGAAACCACTTTTGCACTTGTATTAGTGTGGAAAAAACAATTTTTGCACTTGTGGTAGTGTTCAAAAACCACTTTTCGCACTTGTGTTCGTGTTGAAAAAACACTTTTCGCACTTGTGTTGGTGCAGGAAACCACTTTTGGACTTGTATTAGTGTGGAAAACCACTTTTTGCACTTGTGATAGTGTTGAAAAACCACTTTTTGCACTTGTGTTAGTGTTGAAAAACCACTTTTTGCACTTGTGTTGGTGCAGGAAACCACTTTTGCACTTGTATTAGTGTGGAAAAAACACTTTTTGCACTTGTGATAGTGTTGAAAAACCACTTTTCGCACTTGTGTTAGTGTTGAAAAACCACTTTTCGCACCTGTGTTGGTGCAGGAAACCACTTTTGGACTTGTATTAGTGTGGAAAACCACTTTTTGCACTTGTGATAGTGTTGAAAAACCACTTTTTGCACTTGTGTTAGTGTTGAAAAACCACTTTTCGCACTTGTGTTGGTGCAGAAAACCACTTTTGCACTTGTATTAGTGTGGAAAAACAACTTTTCGCACTTGTGTTAGTGTTGAAAAACCACTTTTCGCACTTGTGTTAGTGTTGAAAAACCACTTTTCGCACTTGTGTTGGTGCAGGAAACCACTTTTGCACTTGTATTAGTGTGGAAAAAACACTTTTTGCACTTGTGATAGTGTTGAAAAACCACTTTTCGCACTTGTGTTAGTGTTGAAAAAACACTTTTCGCACTTGTGTTAGTGTTGAAAAACCACTTTTCGCACTTGTGTTAGTGCAGGAAACCACTTTTGCACTTGTATTAGTGTGGAAAAAACACTTTTTGCACTTGTGATAGTGTTGAAAAACCACTTTTCGCACTTGTGTTAGTGTTGAAAAACCACTTTTCGCACTTGTGTTAGTGTTGAAAAACCACTTTTCGCACTTGTGTTGGTGCAGGAAACCACTTTTGCACTTGTATTAGTGTGGAAAAAACACTTTTTGCACTTGTGATAGTGTTGAAAAACTACTTTTCGAACTTGTGTTAGTGTTGAAAAACCACTTTTCGCACTTGTGTTAGTGTTGAAAAACCACTTTTCGCACTTGTGTTGGTGCAGGAAACCACTTTTGCACTTGTATTAGTGTGGAAAAAACACTTTTTGCACTTGTGATAGTGTTGAAAAACCACTTTTCGCACTTGTGTTAGTGTTGAAAAACCACTTTTCGCACCTGTGTTAGTGTTGAAAAACCACTTTTCGCACTTGTGTTGGTGCAGGAAACCACTTTTGCACTTGTATTAGTGTGGAAAAAACACTTTTTGCACTTGTGATAGTGTTGAAAAACCATTTTTCGCACTTGTGTTAGTGTTGAAAAAACACTTTTCGCACTTGTGATGGTGCAGGAAACCACCTTTGCACTTGTATTAGTGTGGAAAAAACACTTTTCGCACTTGTGTTAGTGTTGAAAAACCACTTTTCGCACTTGTGTTAGTGTTGAAAAACCACTTTTTGCACTTGTGTTGGTGCAGGAAACCACTTTTGCACTTGTATTAGTGTGGAAAAAACAATTTTTGCACTTGTGGTAGTGTTGAAAAACCACTTTTCGCACTTGTGTTAGTGTTGAAAAACCACTTTTCGCACTTGTGTTGGTGCAGGAAACCACTTTTGGACTTGTATTAGTGTGGAAAACCACTTTTCGCACTTGTGTTAGTGTTGACAAACCACTTTTCGCACTGTGTTAGTGTTGAAAAACCACGTTTCGCACTTGTATTGGTGCAGGAAACCACTTTTGCACTTGTATTAGTGTGGAAAAAACACTTTTTGCACTTGTGATAGTGTTGAAAAACCACTTTTCGCACTTGTGTTAGTTTTGGAAAACCACTTTTCGCACTTGTGTTAGTGTTGAAAAACCACTTTTCGCACTTGTGTTAGTGTTGAAAAACCACTTTTCGCACTTGTGTTGGTGCAGGAAACCACTTTTGCACTTGTATTAGTGCGGAAAAACCACTTTTCGCACTTGTGTTAGTGTTGAAAAACCACTTTTCGCACTTGTGTTAGTGTTGAAAAACCACTTTTCGCACTTGTGTTAGTGTTGAAAAACCACTTTTCGCACTTGTGTTAGTGTTGAAAAACCACTTTTCGCACTTGTGTTGGTGCAGGAAACCACTTTTGCACTTGTATTAGTGTGGGAAAAACACTTTTTGCACTGGTGATAGTGTTGAAAAACCACTTTTCGCACTTGTGTTAGTGTTGAAAAACCACTTTTGGCACTTGTGTTGGTGCAGGAAACCACTTTTGCACTTGTATTAGTGTGGAAAAAACACTTTTCGCACTTGTGTTAGTGTTGAAAAACCACTTTTCGCACGTGTGTTAGTGTTGAAAAACCACTTTTCGCACTTGTGTTGGTGCAGGAAACCACTTTTGCACTTGTATTAGTGGGGAAAAAACACTTTTCGCACATGTGTTAGTGTTGAAAAACCACTTTTCGCACTTGTGTTAGTGTTGAAAAACCACTTTTCGCACTTGTGTTGGTGCAGGAAACCACTTTTGCACTTGTATTAGTGTGGAAAAACCACTTTTCGCACTTGTGTTAGTGTTGAAAAACCACTTTTCGCACTTGTGTTGGTGCAGGAAACCACTTTTGCACTTGTATTAGTGTGGAAAAAAACACTTTTTGCACTTGTGATAGTGTTGAAAAACCACTTTTCGCACTTGTGTTAGTGTTGAAAAACCACTTTTCGCACTTGTGTTGGTGCAGGAAACCACTTTTGCACTTGTATTAGTGTGGAAAAACCACTTTTCGCACTTGTGTTAGTGTTGAAAAACCACTTTTCGCACTTGTGTTAGTGTTGAAAAACCACTTTTCGCACTTGTGTTGGTGCAGGAAACCACTTTTGCACTTGTATTAGTGTGGAAAAACCACTTTTCGCACATGTGTTAGTGTTGAAAAACCACTTTTCGCACTTGTGTTAGTGTTGAAAAACCACTTTTCGCACTTGTGTTGGTGCAGGAAACCACTTTTGCACTTGTATTAGTGTGGAAAAACACTTTTTTCACTTGTGATAGTGTTGAAAAACCACTTTTCGCACTTGTGTTAGTGTTGAAAAACCACTTTTCGCACTTGTGTTGGTGCAAGAAACCACTTTTGCACTTGTATTAGTGTGGAAAAACCACTTTTCGCACTTGTGTTAGTGTTGAAAAACCACTTTTCGCACTTGTGTTAGTGTTGAAAAACCACTTTTCGCACTTGTGTTGGTGCAGGAAACCACTTTTGCACTTGTATTAGTGTGGAAAAACCACTTTTCGCACATGTGTTAGTGTTGAAAAACCACTTTTCGCACTTGTGTTAGTGTTGAAAAACCACTTTTCGCACTTGTGTTGGTGCAGGAAACCACTTTTGCACTTGTATTAGTGTGGAAAAACCACTTTTCGCACTTGTGTTAGTGTTGAAAAACCACTTTTTGCACTTGTGTTAGTCTTGAAAAACCACTTTTCGCACTTGTGTTGGTGCAGGAAACCACTTTTGCACTTGTATTATTGTGGAAAAAACACTTTTTGCACTTGTGATAGTGTTGAAAAACCACTTTTCGCACTTGTGTTAGTGTTGAAAAACCACTTTTCGCACTTGTGTTGGTGCAGGAAACCACTTTTGCACTTGTATTAGTGTGGAAAAACCACTTTTCGCACTTGTGTTAGTGTTGAAAAACCACTTTTCGCACTTGTGTTAGTGTTGAAAAAACTCTTTTTGCACTTGTGTTGGTGCAGGAAACCACTTTTGCACTTGTATTAGTGTGGAATAAACACTTTTTGCACTTGTGATAGTGTTGAAAAACCACTTTTCGCACTTGTGTCAGTGTTGAAAAACCACTTTTCGCACTTGTGTTAGTGCAGGAAACCACTTTTGCACTTGTATTAGTGTGGAAAAAACACTTTTTGCACTTGTGATAGTGTTGAAAAACCACTTTTCGCACTTGTGTTAGTGTTGAAAAACCACTTTTCGCACTTGTGTTAGTGTTGAAAAACCACTTTTTGCACTTGTGTTGGTGCAGGAAACCACTTTTACACTTGTATTAGTGTGGAAAAAACACTTTTTGCACTTGTGATAGTGTTGAAAAACTACTTTTCGAACTTGTGTTAGTGTTGAAAAACCACTTTTCGCACTTGTGTTAGTGTTGAAAAACCACTTTTCGCACTTGTGTTGGTGCAGGAAACCACTTTTGCACTTGTATTAGTGTGGAAAAAACACTTTTTGCACTTGTGATAGTGTTGAAAAACCACTTTTCGCACTTGTGTTAGTGTTGAAAAACCACTTTTCGCACCTGTGTTAGTGTTGAAAAACCACTTTTCGCACTTGTGTTGGTGCAGGAAACCACTTTTGCACTTGTATTAGTGTGGAAAAAACACTTTTTGCACTTGTGATAGTGTTGAAAAACCATTTTTCGCACTTGTGTTAGTGTTGAAAAACCACTTTTCGCACTTGTGATGGTGCAGGAAACCACCTTTGCACTTGTATTAGTGTGGAAAAAACACTTTTCGCACTTGTGTTAGTGTTGAAAAACCACTTTTCGCACTTGTGTTAGTGTTGAAAAACCACTTTTTGCACTTGTGTTGGTGCAGGAAACCACTTTTGCACTTGTATTCGTGTGGAAAAAACAATTTTTGCACTTGTGGTAGTGTTGAAAAACCACTTTTCGCACTTGTGTTAGTGTTGAAAAACCACTTTTCGCACTTGTGTTGGTGCAGGAAACCACTTTTGGACCTCTATTAGTGTGGAAAAACCACTTTTCGCACTTGTGTTAGTGTTGAAAAACCATTTTCGCACTGTGTTAGTGTTGAAAAACCAAGTTTCGCACTTGTATTGGTGCAGGAAACCACTTTTGCACTTGTATTAGTGTGGAAAAAACACTTTTTGCACTTGTGATAGTGTTGAAAAACCACTTTTCGCACTTGTGTTAGTGTTGGAAAACCACTTTTCGCACTTGTGTTAGTGTTGAAAAACCACTTTTCGCACTTGTGTTAGTGTTGAAAAACCACTTTTCGCACTTGTGTTGGTGCAGGAAACCACTTTTGCACTTGTATTAGTGTGGAAAAACCACTTTTCGCACTTGTGTTAGTGTTGAAAAACCACTTTTCGCACTTGTGTTCGTGTTGAAAAACCACTTTTCGCACTTGTGTTAGTGTTGAAAAACCACTTTTCGCACTTGTGTTAGTGTTGAAAAACCACTTTTCGCACTTGTGTTGGTGCAGGAAACCACTTTTGCACTTGTATTAGTGTGGAAAAAACACTTTTTGCACTTGTGATAGTGTTGAAAAACCACTTTTCGCACTTGTGTTAGTGTTGAAAAACCACTTTTCGCACTTGTGTTGGTGCAGGAAACCACTTTTGCACTTGTATTAGTGTGGGAAAAACACTTTTTGCACTGGTGATAGTGTTGAAAAACCACTTTTCGCACTTGTGTTAGTGTTGAAAAACCACTTTTGGCACTTGTGTTGGTGCAGGAAACCACTTTTGCACTTGTATTAGTGTGGAAAAAACACTTTTCGCACGTGTGTTAGTGTTGAAAAACCACTTTTCGCACTTGTGTTGGTGCAGGAAACCACTTTTGCACTTGTATTAGTGTGGAAAAACCACTTTTCGCACTTGTGTTAGTGTTGAAAAATCACTTTTCGCACTTGTGTTAGTGTTGAAAAAACACTTTTTGCACTTGTGTTGGTGCAGGAAACCACTTTTGCACTTGTATTAGTGTGGAATAAACACTTTTTGCACTTGTGATAGTGTTGAAAAACCACTTTTCGCACTTGTGTTAGTGTTGAAAAACCACTTTCGCACTTATGTTAGTGTTGAAAAACCACTTTTCGCACTTGTGTTGGTGCAGGAAACCACTTTTGCACTTGTATTAGTGTGGAAAAAACACTTTTCGCACTTGTGTTAGTGTTGAAAAACCACTTTTCGCACTTGTGTTAGTGTTGAAAAATCACTTTTCACACTTGTGTTGTTGCAGGAAACCACTTTTGCACTTGTATTAGTGTGGAAAAAACACTTTTTGCACTTGTGATAGTGTTGAAAAACCACTTTTCGCACTTGTGTTAGTGTTGAAAAACCACTTTTCGCACTTGTGTTAGTGTTGAAAAACCACTTTTCGCACTTGTGTTGGTGCAGGAAACCACTTTTGCACTTGTATTAGTGTGGAAAAACCACTTTTTGCACTTGTGATAGTGTTGAAAAACCACTTTTCGCACTTGTGTTAGTGTTGAAAAACCACTTTTCGCACCTGTGTTGGTGCAGGAAACCACTTTTGGACTTGTATTAGTGTGGAAAAAACACTTTTTGCACTTGTGATAGTGTTGAAAAACCACTTTTCGCACTTGTGTTAGTGTTGAAAAACCACTTTTCGCACTTGTGTTAGTGTTGAAAAACCACTTTTCGCACTTGTGTTAGTGCAGGAAACCACTTTTGCACTTGTATTAGTGTGGAAAAAACACTTTTTGCACTTGTGATAGTGTTGAAAAACCACTTTTCGCACTTGTGTTAGTGTTGAAAAACCACTTTTCGCACTTGTGTTAGTGTTGAAAAACCACTTTTCGCACTTGTGTTAGTGCAGGAAACCACTTTTGCACTTGTATTAGTGTGGAAAAAACACTTTTTGCACTTGTGATAGTGTTGAAAAACCACTTTTCGCACTTGTGTTAGTGTTGAAAAACCACTTTTCGCACTTGTGTTAGTGTTGAAAAACCACTTTTCGCACTTGTGTTAGTGCAGGAAACCACTTTTGCACTTGTATTAGTGTGGAAAAAACACTTTTTGCACTTGTGATAGTGTTGAAAAACCACTTTTCGCACTTGTGTTAGTGTTGAAAAACCACTTTTCGCACTTGTGTTAGTGTTGAAAAACCACTTTTCGCACTTGTGTTGGTGCAGGAAACCACTTTTGCACTTGTATTAGTGTGGAAAAAACACTTTTTGCACTTGTGATAGTGTTGAAAAACTGCTTTTCGAACTTGTGTTAGTGTTGAAAAACCACTTTTTGCACTTGTGTTAGTGTTGAAAAACCACTTTTCGCACTTGTGTTGGTGCAGGAAACCACTTTTGCACTTGTATTAGTGTGGAAAAACCACTTTTTGCACTTGTGATAGTGTTGAAAAACCACTTTTCGCACTTGTGTTAGTGTTGAAAAACCACTTTTCGCACCTGTGTTGGTGCAGGAAACCACTTTTGTACTTGTATTAGTGTGGAAAAAACACTTTTTGCACTTGTGATAGTGTTGAAAAACCACTTTTCGCACTTGTGTTAGTGTTGAAAAACCACTTTTCGCACTTGTGTTAGTGTTGAAAAACCACTTTTCGCACTTGTGTTAGTGCAGGAAACCACTTTTGCATTTGTATTAGTGTGGAAAAAACACTTTTTGCACTTGTGATAGTGTTGAAAAACCACTTTTCGCACTTGTGTTAGTGTTGAAAAACCACTTTTCGCACTTGTGTTAGTGTTGAAAAACCACTTTTCGCACTTGTGTTGGTGCAGGAAACCACTTTTGCACTTGTATTAGTGTGGAAAAAACACTTTTTGCACTTGTGATAGTGTTGAAAAACTGCTTTTCGAACTTGTGTTAGTGTTGAAAAACCACTTTTTGCACTTGTGTTAGTGTTGAAAAACCACTTTTCGCACTTGTGTTGGTGCAGGAAACCACTTTTGCACTTGTATTAGTGTGGAAAAACCACTTTTTGCACTTGTGATAGTGTTGAAAAACCACTTTTCGCACTTGTGTTAGTGTTGAAAAACCACTTTTCGCACCTGTGTTGGTGCAGGAAACCACTTTTGGACTTGTATTAGTGTGGAAAACCACTTTTTGCACTTGTGATAGTGTTGAAAAACCAATTTTTGCACTTGTGTTAGTGTTGAAAAACCACTTTTCGCACTTGTGTTGGTGCAGAAAACCACTTTTGCACTTGTATTAGTGTGGAAAAACAACTTTTCGCACTTGTGTTAGTGTTGAAAAACCACTTTTCGCACTTGTGTTAGTGTTGAAAAACCACTTTTCGCACTTGTGTTGGTGCAGGAAACCACTTTTGCACTTGTATTAGTGTGGAAAAAACACTTTTTGCACTTGTGATAGTGTTGAAAAACCACTTTTCGCACTTGTGTTAGTGTTGAAAAAACACTTTTCGCACTTGTGTTAGTGTTGAAAAACCACTTTTCGCACTTGTGTTAGTGCAGGAAACCACTTTTGCACTTGTATTAGTGTGGAAAAAACACTTTTTGCACTTGTGATAGTGTTGAAAAACCACTTTTCGCACTTGTGTTAGTGTTGAAAAACCACTTTTCGCACTTGTGTTAGTGTTGAAAAACCACTTTTCGCACTTGTGTTGGTGCAGGAAACCACTTTTGCACTTGTATTAGTGTGGAAAAAACACTTTTTGCACTTGTGATAGTGTTGAAAAACTACTTTTCGAACTTGTGTTAGTGTTGAAAAACCACTTTTCGCACTTGTGTTGTTGCAGGAAACCACTTTTGCACTTGTATTAGTGTGGAAAAAACACTTTTTGCACTTGTGATAGTGTTGAAAAACCACTTTTCGCACTTGTGTTAGTGTTGAAAAACGACTTTTCGCACTTGTGTTAGTGTTGAAAAACCACTTTTCGCACTTGTGTTAGTGCAGGAAACCACTTTTGCACTTGTATTAGTGTGGAAAAAACACTTTTTGCACTTGTGATAGTGTTGAAAAACCACTTTTCGCACTTGTGTTAGTGTTGAAAAACCACTTTTCGCACTTGTGTTAGTGTTGAAAAACCACTTTTCGCACTTGTGTTGGTGCAGGAAACCACTTTTGCACTTGTATTAGTGTGGAAAAAACACTTTTTGCACTTGTGATAGTGTTGAAAAACTACTTTTCGAACTTGTGTTAGTGTTGAAAAACCACTTTTCGCACTTGTGTTGGTGCAGGAAACCACTTTTGCACTTGTATTAGTGTGGAAAAAACACTTTTTGCACTTGTGATAGTGTTGAAAAACCACTTTTCGCACTTGTGTTAGTGTTGAAAAACCACTTTTCGCACCTGTGTTAGTGTTGAAAAACCACTTTTCGCACTTGTGTTGGTGCAGGAAACCACTTTTGCACTTGTATTAGTGTGGAAAAAACACTTTTTTCACTTGTGATAGTGTTGAAAAACCATTTTTCGCACTTGTGTTAGTGTTGAAAAACCACTTTTCGCACTTGTGATGGTGCAGGAAACCACCTTTGCACTTGTATTAGTGTGGAAAAAACACTTTTCGCACTTGTGTTAGTGTTGAAAAACCACTTTTCGCACTTGTGTTAGTGTTGAAAAACCACTTTTTGCACTTGTGTTGGTGCAGGAAACCACTTTTGCACTTGTATTAGTGTGGAAAAAACAATTTTTGCACTTGTGGTAGTGTTGAAAAACCACTTTTCGCACTTGTGTTAGTGTTGAAAAACCACTTTTCGCACTTGTGTTGGTGCAGGAAACCACTTTTGGACTTGTATTAGTGTGGAAAACCAATTTTCGCACTTGTGTTAGTGTTGAAAAACCACTTTTCGCACTGTGTTAGTGTTGAAAAACCACGTTTCGCACTTGTATTGGTGCAGGAAACCACTTTTGCACTTGTATTAGTGTGTAAAAAACACTTTTTGCACTTGTGATAGTGTTGAAAAACCACTTTTCGCACTTGTGTTAGTGTTGGAAAACCACTTTTCGCACTTGTGTTAGTGTTGAAAAACCACTTTTCGCACTTGTGTTAGTGTTGAAAAACCACTTTTCGCACTTGTGTTAGTGTTGAAAAACCACTTTTCGCACTTGTGTTGGTGCAGGAAACCACTTTTGCACTTGTATTAGTGTGGAAAAACCACTTTTCGCACTTGTGTTAGTGTTGAAAAACCACTTTTCGCACTTGTGTTAGTGTTGAAAAACCACTTTCGCACTTATGTTAGTGTTGAAAAACCACTTTTCGCACTTGTGTTGGTGCAGGAAACCACTTTTGCACTTGTATTAGTGTGGAAAAAACACTTTTCGCACTTATGTTAGTGTTGAAAAACCACTTTTCGCACTTGTGTTAGTGTTGAAAAACCACTTTTCACACTTGTGTTAGTGTTGAAAAACCACTTTTCGCACTTGTGTTGTTGCAGGAAACCACTTTTGCACTTGTATTAGTGTGGAAAAAACACTTTTTGCACTTGTGATAGTGTTGAAAAACCACTTTTCGCACTTGTGTTAGTGTTGAAAAACCACTTTTCGCACTTGTGTTGGTGCAGGAAACCACTATTGCACCTGCATTAGTGTGGAAAAAACACTTTTTGCACTTGTGATAGTGTTGAAAAACCACTTTTTGCACTTGTGTTAGTGTTGAAAAACCACTTTTCGCACTTGTGTTGGTGCAGAAAACCACTTTTGCACTTGTATTAGTGTGGAAAAACAACTTTTCGCACTTGTGTTAGTGTTGAAAAACCACTTTTCGTACTTGTGTTAGTGTTGAAAAACCACTTTTCGCACTTGTGTTGGTGCAGGAAACCACTTTTGCACTTGTATTAGTGTGGAAAAAACACTTTTTGCACTTGTGATAGTGTTGAAAAACCACTTTTCGCACTTGTGTTAGTGTTGAAAAAACACTTTTCGCACTTGTGTTAGTGTTGAAAAACCACTTTTCGCACTTGTGTTAGTGCAGGAAACCACTTTTGCACTTGTATTAGTGTGGAAAAAACACTTTTTGCACTTGTGATAGTGTTGAAAAACCACTTTTCGCACTTGTGTTAGTGTTGAAAAAACACTTTTCGCACTTGTGTTAGTGTTGAAAAACCACTTTTCGCACTTGTGTTAGTGTTGAAAAACCACTTTTCGCACTTGTGTTGGTGCAGGAAACCACTTTTGGACTTTTATTAGTGTGGAAAACCACTTTTCGCACTTGTGTTAGTGTTGAAAAACCACTTTTCGCACTTGTGTTAGTGTTGAAAAACCACTTTTCGCACTTGTGTTGGTGCAGGAAACCACTTTTGCACTTGTATTAGTGTGGAAAAAACACTTTTTGCACTTGTGATAGTGTTGAAAAACTGCTTTTCGAACTTGTGTTAGTGTTGAAAAACCACTTTTTGCACTTGTGTTAGTGTTGAAAAACCACTTTTCGCACTTGTGTTGGTGCAGGAAACCACTTTTGCACTTGTATTAGTGTGGAAAAAACACTTTTTGCACTTGTGATAGTGTTGAAAAACCACTTTTCGCACTTGTGTTAGTGTTGAAAAACCACTTTTCGCACTTGTGTTGGTGCAGGAAACCACTTTTGCACTTGTATTAGTGTGGAAAAACCACTTTTCGCACTTGTGTTAGTGTTGAAAAACCACTTTTCGCACTTGTGTTAGTGTTGAAAAACCACTTTTCGCACTTGTGTTGGTGCAGGAAACCACTTTTGCACTTGTATTAGTGTGGAAAAACCACTTTTCGCACTTGTGTTAGTGTTGAAAAATCACTTTTCGCACTTTTGTTAGTGTTGAAAAAACACTTTTTGCACTTGTGTTGGTGCAGGAAACCACTTTTGCACTTGTATTAGTGTGCAATAAACACTTTTTGCACTTGTGATAGTGTTGAAAAACCACTTTTCGCACTTGTGTTAGTGTTGAAAAACCACTTTTGCACTTATGTTAGTGTTGAAAAACCACTTTTCGCACTTGTGTTGGTGCAGGAAACCACTTTTGCACTTGTATTAGTGTGGAAAAAACACTTTTCGCACTTGTGTTAGTGTTGAAAAACCACTTTTCGCACTTGTGTTAGTGTTGAAAAATCACTTTTCACACTTGTGTTAGTGTTGAAAAACCACTTTTCGCACTTGTGTTGTTGCAGGAAACCACTTTTGCACTTGTATTAGTGTGGAAAAAACACTTTTTGCACTTGTGATAGTGTTGAAAAACCACTTTTCGCACTTGTGTTAGTGTTGAAAAACCACTTTTTGCACTTGTGTTAGTGTTGAAAAACCACTTTTCGCACTTGTGTTAGTGCAGGAAACCACTTTTGCACTTGTATTAGTGTGGAAAAAACACTTTTTGCACTTGTGATAGTGTTGAAAAACCACTTTTCGCACTTGTGTTAGTGTTGAAAAACCACTTTTCGCACTTGTGTTAGTGTTGAAAAACCACTTTTCGCACTTGTGTTGGTGCAGGAAACCACTTTTGCACTTGTATTAGTGTGGAAAAAACACTTTTTGCACTTGTGATAGTGTTGAAAAACTGCTTTTCGAACTTGTGTTAGTGTTGAAAAACCACTTTTTGCACTTGTGTTAGTGTTGAAAAACCACTTTTCGCACTTGTGTTGGTGCAGGAAACCACTTTTGCACTTGTATTAGTGTGGAAAAACCACTTTTTGCACTTGTGTTAGTGTTGAAAAACCACTTTTCGCACCTGTGTTGGTGCAGGAAACCACTTTTGGACTTGTATTAGTGTGGAAAACCACTTTTTGCACTTGTGATAGTGTTGAAAAACCAATTTTTGCACTTGTGTTAGTGTTGAAAAACCACTTTTCGCACTTGTGTTGGTGCAGAAAACCACTTTTGCACTTGTATTAGTGTGGAAAAACAACTTTTCGCACTTGTGTTAGTGTTGAAAAACCACTTTTCGCACTTGTGTTAGTGTTGAAAAACCACTTTTTGCACTTGTGTTGGTGCAGGAAACCACTTTTGCACTTGTATTAGTGTGGAAAAAACACTTTTTGCACTTGTGATAGTGTTGAAAAACCACTTTTCGCACTTGTGTTAGTGTTGAAAAAACACTTTTCGCACTTGTGTTAGTGTTGAAAAACCACTTTTCGCACTTGTGTTAGTGCAGGAAACCACTTTTGCACTTGTATTAGTGTGGAAAAAACACTTTTTGCACTTGTGATAGTGTTGAAAAACCACTTTTCGCACTTGTGTTGGTGCAGGAAACCACTATTGCACCTGCATTAGTGTGGAAAAAACACTTTTTGCACTTGTGATAGTGTTGAAAAACCACTTTTTGCACTTGTGTTAGTGTTGAAAAACCACTTTTCGCACTTGTGTTGGTGCAGAAAACCACTTTTGCACTTGTATTAGTGTGGAAAAACAACTTTTCGCACTTGTGTTAGTGTTGAAAAACCACTTTTCGTACTTGTATTAGTGTTGAAAAACCACTTTTCGCACTTGTGTTGGTGCAGGAAACCACTTTTGCACTTGTATTAGTGTGGAAAAAACACTTTTTGCACTTGTGATAGTGTTGAAAAACCACTTTTCGCACTTGTGTTAGTGTTGAAAAAACACTTTTCGCACTTGTGTTAGTGTTGAAAAACCACTTTTCGCACTTGTGTTAGTGCAGGAAACCACTTTTGCACTTGTATTAGTGTGGAAAAAACACTTTTTGCACTTGTGATAGTGTTGAAAAACCACTTTTCGCACTTGTGTTAGTGTTGAAAAAACACTTTTCGCACTTGTGTTAGTGTTGAAAAACCACTTTTCGCACTTGTGTTAGTGTTGAAAAACCACTTTTCGCACTTGTGTTGGTGCAGGAAACCACTTTTGGACTTGTATTAGTGTGGAAAACCACTTTTCGCACTTGTGTTAGTGTTGAAAAACCACTTTTCGCACTTGTGTTAGTGTTGAAAAACCACTTTTCGCACTTGTGTTGGTGCAGGAAACCACTTTTGCACTTGTATTAGTGTGGAAAAAACACTTTTTGCACTTGTGATAGTGTTGAAACCTGCTTTTCGAACTTGTGTTAGTGTTGAAAAACCACATTTTGCACTTGTGTTAGTGTTGAAAAACAACTTTTCACACTTGTGTTGGTGCAGGAAACCACTTTTGCACTTGTATTAGTGTGGAAAAAACACTTTTTGCACTTGTGATAGTGTTGAAAAACCACTTTTCGCACTTGTGTTAGTGTTGAAAAACCACTTTTCGCACTTGTGTTGGTGCAGGAAACCACTTTTGCACTTGTATTAGTGTGGAAAAACCACTTTTCGCACTTGTGTTAGTGTTGAAAAACCACTTTTCGCACTTGTGTTAGTGTTGAAAAACCACTTTTCGCACTTGTGTTGGTGCAGGAAACCACTTTTGCACTTGTATTAGTGTGGAAAAACCACTTTTCGCACTTGTGTTAGTGTTGAAAAATCACTTTTCGCACTTGTGTTAGTGTTGAAAAAACACTTTTTGCCCTTGTGTTGGTGCAGGAAACCACTTTTGCACTTGTATTAGTGTGGAATAAACACTTTTTGCACTTGTGATAGTGTTGAAAAACCACTTTTCGCACTTGTGTTAGTGTTGAAAAACCACTTTTGCACTTATGTTAGTGTTGAAAAACCACTTTTCGCGCTTGTGTTGGTGCAGGAAACCACTTTTGCACTTGTATTAGTGTGGAAAAAACACTTTTCGCACTTGTGTTAGTGTTGAAAAACCACTTTTCGCACTTGTGTTAGTGTTGAAAAATCACTTTTCACACTTGTGTTAGTGTTGAAAAACCACTTTTCGCACTTGTGTTGTTGCAGGAAACCACTTTTGCACTTGTATTAGTGTGGAAAAAACACTTTTTGCACTTGTGATAGTGTTGAAAAACCACTTTTCGCACTTGTGTTAGTGTTGAAAAACCACTTTTCGCACTTGTGTTAGTGTTGAAAAACCACTTTTCGCACTTGTGTTAGTGCAGGAAACCACTTTTGCACTTGTATTAGTGTGGAAAAAACACTTTTTGCACTTGTGATAGTGTTGAAAAACCACTTTTCGCACTTGTGTTAGTGTTGAAAAACCACTTTTCGCACTTGTGTTAGTGTTGAAAAACCACTTTTCGCACTTGTGTTGGTGCAGGAAACCACTTTTGCACTTGTATTAGTGTGGAAAAAACACTTTTTGCACTTGTGATAGTGTTGAAAAACTGCTTTTCGAACTTGTGTTAGTGTTGAAAAACCACTTTTTGCACTTGTGTTAGTGTTGAAAAACCACTTTTCGCACTTGTGTTGGTGCAGGAAACCACTTTTGCACTTGTATTAGTGTGGAAAAACCACTTTTTGCACTTGTGATAGTGTTGAAAAACCACTTTTCGCACTTGTGTTAGTGTTGAAAAACCACTTTTCGCACCTGTGTTGGTGCAGGAAACCACTTTTGGACTTGTATTAGTGTGGAAAACCACTTTTTGCACTTGTGATAGTGTTGAAAAACCAATTTTTGCACTTGTGTTAGTGTTGAAAAACCACTTTTCGCACTTGTGTTGGTGCAGAAAACCACTTTTGCACTTGTATTAGTGTGGAAAAACAACTTTTCGCACTTCTGTTAGTGTTGAAAAACCACTTTTCGCACTTGTGTTAGTGTTGAAAAACCACTTTTCGCACTTGTGTTGGTGCAGGAAACCACTTTTGCACTTGTATTAGTGTGGAAAAAACACTTTTTGCACTTGTGATAGTGTTGAAAAACCACTTTTCGCACTTGTGTTAGTGTTGAAAAAACACTTTTCGCACTTGTGTTAGTGTTGAAAAACCACTTTTCGCACTTGTGTTAGTGCAGGAAACCACTTTTGCACTTGTATTAGTGTGGAAAAAACACTTTTTGCACTTGTGATAGTGTTGAAAAACCACTTTTCGCACTTGTGTTAGTGTTGAAAAACCACTTTTCGCACTTGTGTTAGTGTTGAAAAACCACTTTTCGCACTTGTGTTGGTGCAGGAAACCACTTTTGCACTTGTATTAGTGTGGAAAAAACACTTTTTGCACTTGTGATAGTGTTGAAAAACTACTTTTCGAACTTGTGTTAGTGTTGAAAAACCACTTTTCGCACTTGTGTTGTTGCAGGAAACCACTTTTGCACTTGTATTAGTGTGGAAAAAACACTTTTTGCACTTGTGATAGTGTTGAAAAACCACTTTTCGCACTTGTGTTAGTGTTGAAAAACGACTTTTCGCACTTGTGTTAGTGTTGAAAAACCACTTTTCGCACTTGTGTTAGTGCAGGAAACCACTTTTGCACTTGTATTAGTGTGGAAAAAACACTTTTTGCACTTGTGATAGTGTTGAAAAACCACTTTTCGCACTTGTGTTAGTGTTGAAAAACCACTTTTCGCACTTGTGTTAGTGTTGAAAAACCACTTTTCGCACTTGTGTTGGTGCAGGAAACCACTTTTGCACTTGTATTAGTGTGGAAAAAACACTTTTTGCACTTGTGATAGTGTTGAAAAACTACTTTTCGAACTTGTGTTAGTGTTGAAAAACCACTTTTCGCACTTGTGTTGGTGCAGGAAACCACTTTTGCACTTGTATTAGTGTGGAAAAAACACTTTTTGCACTTGTGATAGTGTTGAAAAACCACTTTTCGCACTTGTGTTAGTGTTGAAAAACCACTTTTCGCACCTGTGTTAGTGTTGAAAAACCACTTTTCGCACTTGTGTTGGTGCAGGAAACCACTTTTGCACTTGTATTAGTGTGGAAAAAACACTTTTTTCACTTGTGATAGTGTTGAAAAACCATTTTTCGCACTTGTGTTAGTGTTGAAAAACCACTTTTCGCACTTGTGATGGTGCAGGAAACCACCTTTGCACTTGTATTAGTGTGGAAAAAACACTTTTCGCACTTGTGTTAGTGTTGAAAAACCACTTTTCGCACTTGTGTTAGTGTTGAAAAACCACTTTTTGCACTTGTGTTGGTGCAGGAAACCACTTTTGCACTTGTATTAGTGTGGAAAAAACAATTTTTGCACTTGTGGTAGTGTTGAAAAACCACTTTTCGCACTTGTGTTAGTGTTGAAAAACCACTTTTCGCACTTGTGTTGGTGCAGGAAACCACTTTTGGACTTGTATTAGTGTGGAAAACCACTTTTCGCACTTGTGTTAGTGTTGAAAAACCACTTTTCGCACTGTGTTAGTGTTGAAAAACCACGTTTCGCACTTGTATTGGTGCAGGAAACCACTTTTGCACTTGTATTAGTGTGTAAAAAACACTTTTTGCACTTGTGATAGTGTTGAAAAACCACTTTTCGCACTTGTGTTAGTGTTGGAAAACCACTTTTCGCACTTGTGTTAGTGTTGAAAAACCACTTTTCGCACTTGTGTTAGTGTTGAAAAACCACTTTTCGCACTTGTGTTAGTGTTGAAAAACCACTTTTCGCACTTGTGTTGGTGCAGGAAACCACTTTTGCACTTGTATTAGTGTGGAAAAACCACTTTTCGCACTTGTGTTAGTGTTGAAAAACCACTTTTCGCACTTGTGTTAGTGTTGAAAAACCACTTTCGCACTATGTTAGTGTTGAAAAACCACTTTTCGCACTTGTGTTGGTGCAGGAAACCACTTTTGCACTTGTATTAGTGTGGAAAAAACACTTTTCGCACTTATGTTAGTGTTGAAAAACCACTTTTCGCACTTCTGTTAGTGTTGAAAAACCACTTTTCACACTTGTGTTAGTGTTGAAAAACCACTTTTCGCACTTGTGTTGTTGCAGGAAACCACTTTTGCACTTGTATTAGTGTGGAAAAAACACTTTTTGCACTTGTGATAGTGTTGAAAAACCACTTTTCGCACTTGTGTTAGTGTTGAAAAACCACTTTTCGCACTTGTGTTGGTGCAGGAAACCACTATTGCACCTGCATTAGTGTGGAAAAAACACTTTTTGCACTTGTGATAGTGTTGAAAAACCACTTTTTGCACTTGTGTTAGTGTTGAAAAACCACTTTTCGCACTTGTGTTGGTGCAGAAAACCACTTTTGCACTTGTATTAGTGTGGAAAAACAACTTTTCGCACTTGTGTTAGTGTTGAAAAACCACTTTTCGTACTTGTGTTAGTGTTGAAAAACCACTTTTCGCACTTGTGTTGGTGCAGGAAACCACTTTTGCACTTGTATTAGTGTGGAAAAAACACTTTTTGCACTTGTGATAGTGTTGAAAAACCACTTTTCGCACTTGTGTTAGTGTTGAAAAAACACTTTTCGCACTTGTGTTAGTGTTGAAAAACCACTTTTCGCACTTGTGTTAGTGCAGGAAACCACTTTTGCACTTGTATTAGTGTGGAAAAAACACTTTTTGCACTTGTGATAGTGTTGAAAAACCACTTTTCGCACTTGTGTTAGTGTTGAAAAAACACTTTTCGCACTTGTGTTAGTGTTGAAAAACCACTTTTCGCACTTGTGTTGGTGCAGGAAACCACTTTTGCACTTGTATTAGTGTGGAAAAAACACTTTTTGCACTTGTGATAGTGTTGAAAAACTACTTTTCGAACTTGTGTTAGTGTTGAAAAACCACTTTTCGCACTTGTGTTAGTGTTGAAAAACCACTTTTCGCACTTGTGTTGGTGCAAGAAACCACTTTTGCACTTGTATTAGTGTGGAAAAAACACTTTTTGCACTTGTGGTAGTGTTGAAAAACCACTTTTCGCACTTGTGTTAGTGTTGAAAAACCACTTTTCGCACCTGTGTTAGTGTTGAAAAACCACTTTTCGCACTTGTGTTGGTGCAGGAAACCACTTTTGCACTTGTATTAGTGTGGAAAAAACACTTTTTGCACTTGTGATAGTGTTGAAAAACCATTTTTCGCACTTGTGTTAGTGTTGAAAAACCACTTTTTGCACTTGTGTTGGTGCAGGAAACCACTTTTGCACTTGTATTAGTGTGGAAAAAACACTTTTTGCACTTGTGATAGTGTTGAAAAACAATTTTTGCACTTGTGGTAGTGTTGAAAAACCACTTTTCGCACTTGTGTTAGTGTTGAAAAACCACTTTTCGCACTTGTGTTGGTGCAGGAAACCACTTTTGGACTTGTATTAGTGTGGAAAACCACTTTTCGCACTTGTGTTAGTGTTGAAAAACCACTTTTCGCACTGTGTTAGTGTTGAAAAACCACGTTTCGCACTTGTATTGGTGCAGGAAACCACTTTTGCACTTGTATTAGTGTGGAAAAAACACTTTTTGCACTTGTGATAGTGTTGAAAAACCACTTTTCGCACTTGTGTTAGTGTTGGAAAACCACTTTTCGCACTTGTGTTAGTGTTGAAAAACCACTTTTCGCACTTGTGTTAGTGTTGAAAAACCACTTTTCGCACTTGTGTTGGTGCAGGAAACCACTTTTGCACTTGTATTAGTGTGGAAAAAACACTTTTTGCACTTGTGATAGTGTTGAAAAACCACTTTTTGCACATGTGATAGTGTTGAAAAACCACTTTTCGCACTTGTGTTAGTGTTGAAAAACCACTTTTCGCACTTGTGTTAGTGCAGGAAACCACTTTTGCACTTGTATTAGTGTGGAAAAACCACTTTTCGCACTTGTGTTGGTGCAGAAAACCACTTTTGCACTTGTATTAGTGTGGAAAAACAACTTTTCGCACTTGTGTTAGTGTTGAAAAACCACTTTTCGTACTTGTGTTAGTGTTGAAAAACCACTTTTCGCACTTGTGTTGGTGCAGGAAACCACTTTTGCACTTGTATTAGTGTGGAAAAAACACTTTTTGCACTTGTGATAGTGTTGAAAAACCACTTTTCGCACTTGTGTTAGTGTTGAAAAAACACTTTTCGCACTTGTGTTAGTGTTGAAAAACCACTTTTCGCACTTGTGTTGGTGCAGGAAACCACTTTTGCACTTGTATTAGTGTGGAAAAACCACTTTTCGCACTTGTGTTAGTGTTGAAAAATCACTTTTCGCACTTTTGTTAGTGTTGAAAAAACACTTTTTGCACTTGTGTTGGTGCAGGAAACCACTTTTGCACTTGTATTAGTGTGCAATAAACACTTTTTGCACTTGTGATAGTGTTGAAAAACCACTTTTCGCACTTGTGTTAGTGTTGAAAAACCACTTTTGCACTTATGTTAGTGTTGAAAAACCACTTTTCGCACTTGTGTTGGTGCAGGAAACCACTTTTGCACTTGTATTAGTGTGGAAAAAACACTTTTCGCACTTGTGTTAGTGTTGAAAAACCACTTTTCGCACTTGTGTTAGTGTTGAAAAATCACTTTTCACACTTGTGTTAGTGTTGAAAAACCACTTTTCGCACTTGTGTTGTTGCAGGAAACCACTTTTGCACTTGTATTAGTGTGGAAAAAACACTTTTTGCACTTGTGATAGTGTTGAAAAACCACTTTTCGCACTTGTGTTAGTGTTGAAAAACCACTTTTCGCACTTGTGTTAGTGTTGAAAAACCACTTTTCGCACTTGTGTTAGTGCAGGAAACCACTTTTGCACTTGTATTAGTGTGGAAAAAACACTTTTTGCACTTGTGATAGTGTTGAAAAACCACTTTTCGCACTTGTGTTAGTGTTGAAAAACCACTTTTCGCACTTGTGTTAGTGTTGAAAAACCACTTTTCGCACTTGTGTTGGTGCAGGAAACCACTTTTGCACTTGTATTAGTGTGGAAAAAACACTTTTTGCACTTGTGATAGTGTTGAAAAACTGCTTTTCGAACTTGTGTTAGTGTTGAAAAACCACTTTTTGCACTTGTGTTAGTGTTGAAAAACCACTTTTCGCACTTGTGTTGGTGCAGGAAACCACTTTTGCACTTGTATTAGTGTGGAAAAACCACTTTTTGCACTTGTGATAGTGTTGAAAAACCACTTTTCGCACTTATGTTAGTGTTGAAAAACCACTTTTCGCACCTGTGTTGGTGCAGGAAACCACTTTTGGACTTGTATTAGTGTGGAAAACCACTTTTTGCACTTGTGATAGTGTTGAAAAACCAATTTTTGCACTTGTGTTAGTGTTGAAAAACCACTTTTCGCACTTGTGTTGGTGCAGAAAACCACTTTTGCACTTGTATTAGTGTGGAAAAACAACTTTTCGCACTTGTGTTAGTGTTGAAAAACCACTTTTCGCACTTGTGTTAGTGTTGAAAAACCACTTTTCGCACTTGTGTTGGTGCAGGAAACCACTTTTGCACTTGTATTAGTGTGGAAAAAACACTTTTTGCACTTGTGATAGTGTTGAAAAACCACTTTTCGCACTTGTGTTAGTGTTGAAAAAACACTTTTCGCACTTGTGTTAGTGTTGAAAAACCACTTTTCGCACTTGTGTTAGTGCAGGAAACCACTTTTGCACTTGTATTAGTGTGGAAAAAACACTTTTTGCACTTGTGATAGTGTTGAAAAACCACTTTTCGCACTTGTGTTGGTGCAGGAAACCACTATTGCACCTGCATTAGTGTGGAAAAAACACTTTTTGCACTTGTGATAGTGTTGAAAAACCACTTTTTGCACTTGTGTTAGTGTTGAAAAACCACTTTTCGCACTTGTGTTGGTGCAGAAAACCACTTTTGCACTTGTATTAGTGTGGAAAAACAACTTTTCGCACTTGTGTTAGTGTTGAAAAACCACTTTTCGTACTTGTGTTAGTGTTGAAAAACCACTTTTCGCACTTGTGTTGGTGCAGGAAACCACTTTTGCACTTGTATTAGTGTGGAAAAAACACTTTTTGCACTTGTGATAGTGTTGAAAAACCACTTTTCGCACTTGTGTTAGTGTTGAAAAAACACTTTTCGCACTTGTGTTAGTGTTGAAAAACCACTTTTCGCACTTGTGTTAGTGCAGGAAACCACTTTTGCACTTGTATTAGTGTGGAAAAAACACTTTTTGCACTTGTGATAGTGTTGAAAAACCACTTTTCGCACTTGTGTTAGTGTTGAAAAAACACTTTTCGCACTTGTGTTAGTGTTGAAAAACCACTTTTCGCACTTGTGTTAGTGTTGAAAAACCACTTTTCGCACTTGTGTTGGTGCAGGAAACCACTTTTGGACTTGTATTAGTGTGGAAAACCACTTTTCGCACTTGTGTTAGTGTTGAAAAACCACTTTTCGCACTTGTGTTAGTGTTGAAAAACCACTTTTCGCACTTGTGTTGGTGCAGGAAACCACTTTTGCACTTGTATTAGTGTGGAAAAAACACTTTTTGCACTTGTGATAGTGTTGAAACCTGCTTTTCGAACTTGTGTTAGTGTTGAAAAACCACATTTTGCACTTGTGTTAGTGTTGAAAAACCACTTTTCACACTTGTGTTGGTGCAGGAAACCACTTTTGCACTTGTATTAGTGTGGAAAAAACACTTTTTGCACTTGTGATAGTGTTGAAAAACCACTTTTCGCACTTGTGTTAGTGTTGAAAAACCACTTTTCGCACTTGTGTTGGGTGCAGGAAACCACTTTTGCACTTGTATTAGTGTGGAAAAACCACTTTTCGCACTTGTGTTAGTGTTGAAAAACCACTTTTCGCACTTGTGTTAGTGTTGAAAAACCACTTTTCGCACTTGTGTTGGTGCAGGAAACCACTTTTGCACTTGTATTAGTGTGGAAAAAACCACTTTTCGCACTTGTGTTAGTGTTGAAAAATCACTTTTCGCACTTGTGTTAGTGTTGAAAAAACCACTTTTTGCACTTGTTGTTGTGTGCAGGAAACCACTTTTGCACTTGTATTAGTGTGGAATAAACACTTTTTGCACTTGTGATAGTGTTGAAAAACCACTTTTCGCACTTGTGTTAGTGTTGAAAAAACCACTTTTGCACTTATGTTAGTGTTGAAAAAACCACTTTTCGCACTTGTGTTGGTGCAGGAAAACCACTTGTATTAGTGTGGAAAAAACACTTTTCGCACTTGTGTTAGTGTTGAAAAACCACTTTTCGCACTTGTGTTAGTGTTGAAAAATCACTTTTCACACTTGTGTTAGTGTTGAAAAACCACTTTTCCAACTTGTGTTGTTGCAGGAAACCACTTTTGCACTTGTATTAGTGTGGAAAAAACACTTTTTGCACTTGTGATAGTGTTGAAAAACCACTTTTCGCACTTGTGTTAGTGTTGAAAAACCACTTTTCGCACTTGTGTTAGTGTTGAAAAACCACTTTTCGCACTTGTGTTAGTGCAGGAAACCACTTTTGCACTTGTATTAGTGTGGAAAAAACACTTTTTGCACTTGTGATAGTGTTGAAAAACCACTTTTCGCACTTGTGTTAGTGTTGAAAAACCACTTTTCGCACTTGTGTTAGTGTTGAAAAACCACTTTTCGCACTTGTGTTGGTGCAGGAAACCACTTTTGCACTTGTATTAGTGTGGAAAAAACACTTTTTGCACTTGTGATAGTGTTGAAAAACTGCTTTTCGAACTTGTGTTAGTGTTGAAAAACCACTTTTTGCACTTGTGTTAGTGTTGAAAAACCACTTTTCGCACTTGTGTTGGTGCAGGAAACCACTTTTGCACTTGTATTAGTGTGGAAAAACCACTTTTTGCACTTGTGATAGTGTTGAAAAACCACTTTTCGCACTTGTGTTAGTGTTGAAAAACCACTTTTCGCACCTGTGTTGGTGCAGGAAACCACTTTTGGACTTGTATTAGTGTGGAAAACCACTTTTTGCACTTGTGATAGTGTTGAAAAACCAATTTTTGCACTTGTGTTAGTGTTGAAAAACCACTTTTCGCACTTGTGTTGGTGCAGAAAACCACTTTTGCACTTGTATTAGTGTGGAAAAACAACTTTTCGCACTTCTGTTAGTGTTGAAAAACCACTTTTCGCACTTGTGTTAGTGTTGAAAAACCACTTTTCGCACTTGTGTTGGTGCAGGAAACCACTTTTGCACTTGTATTAGTGTGGAAAAAACACTTTTTGCACTTGTGATAGTGTTGAAAAACCACTTTTCGCACTTGTGTTAGTGTTGAAAAAACACTTTTCGCACTTGTGTTAGTGTTGAAAAACCACTTTTCGCACTTGTGTTAGTGCAGGAAACCACTTTTGCACTTGTATTAGTGTGGAAAAAACACTTTTTGCACTTGTGATAGTGTTGAAAAACCACTTTTCGCACTTGTGTTAGTGTTGAAAAACCACTTTTCGCACTTGTGTTAGTGTTGAAAAACCACTTTTCGCACTTGTGTTGGTGCAGGAAACCACTTTTGCACTTGTATTAGTGTGGAAAAAACACTTTTTGCACTTGTGATAGTGTTGAAAAACTACTTTTCGAACTTGTGTTAGTGTTGAAAAACCACTTTTCGCACTTGTGTTGTTGCAGGAAACCACTTTTGCACTTGTATTAGTGTGGAAAAAACACTTTTTGCACTTGTGATAGTGTTGAAAAACCACTTTTCGCACTTGTGTTAGTGTTGAAAAACGACTTTTCGCACTTGTGTTAGTGTTGAAAAACCACTTTTCGCACTTGTGTTAGTGCAGGAAACCACTTTTGCACTTGTATTAGTGTGGAAAAAACACTTTTTGCACTTGTGATAGTGTTGAAAAACCACTTTTCGCACTTGTGTTAGTGTTGAAAAACCACTTTTCGCACTTGTGTTAGTGTTGAAAAACCACTTTTCGCACTTGTGTTGGTGCAGGAAACCACTTTTGCACTTGTATTAGTGTGGAAAAAACACTTTTTGCACTTGTGATAGTGTTGAAAAACTACTTTTCGAACTTGTGTTAGTGTTGAAAAACCACTTTTCGCACTTGTGTTGGTGCAGGAAACCACTTTTGCACTTGTATTAGTGTGGAAAAAACACTTTTTGCACTTGTGATAGTGTTGAAAAACCACTTTTCGCACTTGTGTTAGTGTTGAAAAACCACTTTTCGCACCTGTGTTAGTGTTGAAAAACCACTTTTCGCACTTGTGTTGGTGCAGGAAACCACTTTTGCACTTGTATTAGTGTGGAAAAAACACTTTTTTCACTTGTGATAGTGTTGAAAAACCATTTTTCGCACTTGTGTTAGTGTTGAAAAACCACTTTTCGCACTTGTGATGGTGCAGGAAACCACCTTTGCACTTGTATTAGTGTGGAAAAAACACTTTTCGCACTTGTGTTAGTGTTGAAAAACCACTTTTCGCACTTGTGTTAGTGTTGAAAAACCACTTTTTGCACTTGTGTTGGTGCAGGAAACCACTTTTGCACTTGTATTAGTGTGGAAAAAACAATTTTTGCACTTGTGGTAGTGTTGAAAAACCACTTTTCGCACTTGTGTTAGTGTTGAAAAACCACTTTTCGCACTTGTGTTGGTGCAGGAAACCACTTTTGGACTTGTATTAGTGTGGAAAACCACTTTTCGCACTTGTGTTAGTGTTGAAAAACCACTTTTCGCACTGTGTTAGTGTTGAAAAACCACGTTTCGCACTTGTATTGGTGCAGGAAACCACTTTTGCACTTGTATTAGTGTGTAAAAAACACTTTTTGCACTTGTGATAGTGTTGAAAAACCACTTTTCGCACTTGTGTTAGTGTTGGAAAACCACTTTTCGCACTTGTGTTAGTGTTGAAAAACCACTTTTCGCACTTGTGTTAGTGTTGAAAAACCACTTTTCGCACTTGTGTTAGTGTTGAAAAACCACTTTTCGCACTTGTGTTGGTGCAGGAAACCACTTTTGCACTTGTATTAGTGTGGAAAAACCACTTTTCGCACTTGTGTTAGTGTTGAAAAACCACTTTTCGCACTTGTGTTAGTGTTGAAAAACCACTTTCGCACTATGTTAGTGTTGAAAAACCACTTTTCGCACTTGTGTTGGTGCAGGAAACCACTTTTGCACTTGTATTAGTGTGGAAAAAACACTTTTCGCACTTATGTTAGTGTTGAAAAACCACTTTTCGCACTTCTGTTAGTGTTGAAAAACCACTTTTCACACTTGTGTTAGTGTTGAAAAACCACTTTTCGCACTTGTGTTGTTGCAGGAAACCACTTTTGCACTTGTATTAGTGTGGAAAAAACACTTTTTGCACTTGTGATAGTGTTGAAAAACCACTTTTCGCACTTGTGTTAGTGTTGAAAAACCACTTTTCGCACTTGTGTTGGTGCAGGAAACCACTATTGCACCTGCATTAGTGTGGAAAAAACACTTTTTGCACTTGTGATAGTGTTGAAAAACCACTTTTTGCACTTGTGTTAGTGTTGAAAAACCACTTTTCGCACTTGTGTTGGTGCAGAAAACCACTTTTGCACTTGTATTAGTGTGGAAAAACAACTTTTCGCACTTGTGTTAGTGTTGAAAAACCACTTTTCGTACTTGTGTTAGTGTTGAAAAACCACTTTTCGCACTTGTGTTGGTGCAGGAAACCACTTTTGCACTTGTATTAGTGTGGAAAAAACACTTTTTGCACTTGTGATAGTGTTGAAAAACCACTTTTCGCACTTGTGTTAGTGTTGAAAAAACACTTTTCGCACTTGTGTTAGTGTTGAAAAACCACTTTTCGCACTTGTGTTAGTGCAGGAAACCACTTTTGCACTTGTATTAGTGTGGAAAAAACACTTTTTGCACTTGTGATAGTGTTGAAAAACCACTTTTCGCACTTGTGTTAGTGTTGAAAAAACACTTTTCGCACTTGTGTTAGTGTTGAAAAACCACTTTTCGCACTTGTGTTGGTGCAGGAAACCACTTTTGCACTTGTATTAGTGTGGAAAAAACACTTTTTGCACTTGTGATAGTGTTGAAAAACTACTTTTCGAACTTGTGTTAGTGTTGAAAAACCACTTTTCGCACTTGTGTTAGTGTTGAAAAACCACTTTTCGCACTTGTGTTGGTGCAAGAAACCACTTTTGCACTTGTATTAGTGTGGAAAAAACACTTTTTGCACTTGTGGTAGTGTTGAAAAACCACTTTTCGCACTTGTGTTAGTGTTGAAAAACCACTTTTCGCACCTGTGTTAGTGTTGAAAAACCACTTTTCGCACTTGTGTTGGTGCAGGAAACCACTTTTGCACTTGTATTAGTGTGGAAAAAACACTTTTTGCACTTGTGATAGTGTTGAAAAACCATTTTTCGCACTTGTGTTAGTGTTGAAAAACCACTTTTTGCACTTGTGTTGGTGCAGGAAACCACTTTTGCACTTGTATTAGTGTGGAAAAAACACTTTTTGCACTTGTGATAGTGTTGAAAAACAATTTTTGCACTTGTGGTAGTGTTGAAAAACCACTTTTCGCACTTGTGTTAGTGTTGAAAAACCACTTTTCGCACTTGTGTTGGTGCAGGAAACCACTTTTGGACTTGTATTAGTGTGGAAAACCACTTTTCGCACTTGTGTTAGTGTTGAAAAACCACTTTTCGCACTGTGTTAGTGTTGAAAAACCACGTTTCGCACTTGTATTGGTGCAGGAAACCACTTTTGCACTTGTATTAGTGTGGAAAAAACACTTTTTGCACTTGTGATAGTGTTGAAAAACCACTTTTCGCACTTGTGTTAGTGTTGGAAAACCACTTTTCGCACTTGTGTTAGTGTTGAAAAACCACTTTTCGCACTTGTGTTAGTGTTGAAAAACCACTTTTCGCACTTGTGTTGGTGCAGGAAACCACTTTTGCACTTGTATTAGTGTGGAAAAAACACTTTTTGCACTTGTGTTAGTGTTGAAAAACCACTTTTCGCACTTGTGTTGGTGCAGGAAACCACTTTTGCACTTGTATTAGTGTTGAAAAACCACTTTTCGCACTTGTGTTAGTGTTGAAAAACCACTTTTCGCACTTGTGTTGGTGCAGGAAACCACTATTGCACCTGCATTAGTGTGGAAAAAACACTTTTTGCACTTGTGATAGTGTTGAAAAACCACTTTTTGCACTTGTGTTAGTGTTGAAAAACCACTTTTCGCACTTGTGTTGGTGCAGAAAACCACTTTTGCACTTGTATTAGTGTGGAAAAACAACTTTTCGCACTTGTGTTAGTGTTGAAAAACCACTTTTCGTACTTGTGTTAGTGTTGAAAAACCACTTTTCGCACTTGTGTTGGTGCAGGAAACCACTTTTGCACTTGTATTAGTGTGGAAAAAACACTTTTTGCACTTGTGATAGTGTTGAAAAACCACTTTTCGCACTTGTGTTAGTGTTGAAAAAACACTTTTCGCACTTGTGTTAGTGTTGAAAAACCACTTTTCGCACTTGTGTTAGTGCAGGAAACCACTTTTGCACTTGTATTAGTGTGGAAAAAACACTTTTTGCACTTGTGATAGTGTTGAAAAACCACTTTTCGCACTTGTGTTAGTGTTGAAAAAACACTTTTCGCACTTGTGTTAGTGTTGAAAAACCACTTTTCGCACTTGTGTTGGTGCAGGAAACCACTTTTGCACTTGTATTAGTGTGGAAAAAACACTTTTTGCACTTGTGATAGTGTTGAAAAACTACTTTTCGAACTTGTGTTAGTGTTGAAAAACCACTTTTCGCACTTGTGTTAGTGTTGAAAAACCACTTTTCGCACTTGTGTTGGTGCAAGAAACCACTTTTGCACTTGTATTAGTGTGGAAAAAACACTTTTTGCACTTGTGGTAGTGTTGAAAAACCACTTTTCGCACTTGTGTTAGTGTTGAAAAACCACTTTTCGCACCTGTGTTAGTGTTGAAAAACCACTTTTCGCACTTGTGTTGGT
This sequence comes from Myxine glutinosa, assembly GCF_964187855.1. Lineage (NCBI taxonomy): Eukaryota > Metazoa > Chordata > Myxini > Myxiniformes > Myxinidae > Myxine > Myxine glutinosa. Next base: position 88,220 of record NW_027617080.1, on the reverse strand, counting down.
GCAGGAAACCACTTTTGCACTTGTATTAGTGTGGAAAAAACACTTTTTGCACTTGTGATAGTGTTGAAAAACCATTTTTCGCACTTGTGTTGGTGCAGGAAACCACTTTTGCACTTGTATTAGTGTGGAAAAAACACTTTTTGCACTTGTGATAGTGTTGAAAAACCACTTTTCGCACTTGTGTTAGTGTTGAAAAAACACTTTTCGCACTTGTGTTAGTGTTGAAAAACCACTTTTCGCACTTGTGTTAGTGCAGGAAACCACTTTTGCACTTGTATTAGTGTGGAAAAAACACTTTTTGCACTTGTGATAGTGTTGAAAAACCACTTTTCGCACTTGTGTTAGTGTTGAAAAAACACTTTTCGCACTTGTGTTAGTGTTGAAAAACCACTTTTCGCACTTGTGTTGGTGCAGGAAACCACTTTTGCACTTGTATTAGTGTGGAAAAAACACTTTTTGCACTTGTGATAGTGTTGAAAAACTACTTTTCGAACTTGTGTTAGTGTTGAAAAACCACTTTTCGCACTTGTGTTAGTGTTGAAAAACCACTTTTCGCACTTGTGTTGGTGCAAGAAACCACTTTTGCACTTGTATTAGTGTGGAAAAAACACTTTTTGCACTTGTGGTAGTGTTGAAAAACCACTTTTCGCACTTGTGTTAGTGTTGAAAAACCACTTTTCGCACCTGTGTTAGTGTTGAAAAACCACTTTTCGCACTTGTGTTGGTGCAGGAAACCACTTTTGCACTTGTATTAGTGTGGAAAAAACACTTTTTGCACTTGTGATAGTGTTGAAAAACCATTTTTCGCACTTGTGTTAGTGTTGAAAAACCACTTTTTGCACTTGTGTTGGTGCAGGAAACCACTTTTGCACTTGTATTAGTGTGGAAAAAACACTTTTTGCACTTGTGATGGTGTTGAAAAACAATTTTTGCACTTGTGGTAGTGTTGAAAAACCACTTTTCGCACTTGTGTTAGTGTTGAAAAACCACTTTTCGCACTTGTGTTGGTGCAGGAAACCACTTTTGGACTTGTATTAGTGTGGAAAACCACTTTTCGCACTTGTGTTAGTGTTGAAAAACCACTTTTCGCACTGTGTTAGTGTTGAAAAACCACGTTTCGCACTTGTATTGGTGCAGGAAACCACTTTTGCACTTGTATTAGTGTGGAAAAAACACTTTTTGCACTTGTGATAGTGTTGAAAAACCACTTTTCGCACTTGTGTTAGTGTTGGAAAACCACTTTTCGCACTTGTGTTAGTGTTGAAAAACCACTTTTCGCACTTGTGTTAGTGTTGAAAAACCACTTTTCGCACTTGTGTTGGTGCAGGAAACCACTTTTGCACTTGTATTAGTGTGGAAAAACCACTTTTCGCACTTGTGTTAGTGTTGAAAAACCACTTTTCGCACTTGTGTTAGTGTTGAAAAACCAGTTTTCGCACTTGTGTTGGTGTTGAAAAACCACTTTTCGCACTTGTGTTAGTGTTGAAAAACCACTTTTCGCACTTGTGTTGGTGCAGGAAACCACTTTTGCACTTGTATTAGTGTGGAAAAAACACTTTTTGCACTTGTGATAGTGTTGAAAAACCACTTTTCGCACTTGTGTTAGTGTTGAAAAACCACTTTTCGCACTTGTGTTGGTGCAGGAAACCACTTTTGCACTTGTATTAGTGTGGGAAAAACACTTTTTGCACTGGTGATAGTGTTGAAAAACCACTTTTCGCACTTGTGTTAGTGTTGAAAAACCACTTTTGGCACTTGTGTTGGTGCAGGAAACCACTTTTGCACTTGTATTAGTGGGGAAAAACCACTTTTCGCACATGTGTTAGTGTTGAAAAACCACTTTTCGCACTTGTGTTAGTGTTGAAAAACCACTTTTCGCACTTGTGTTGGTGCAGGAAACCACTTTTGCACTTGTATTAGTGTGGAAAACCACTTTTCGCACTTGTGTTAGTGTTGAAAAACCACTTTTCGCACTGTGTTAGTGTTGAAAAACCACTTTTCGCACTTGTGTTGGTGCAAGAAACCACTTTTGCACTTGTATTAGTGTGGAAAAAACACTTTTTGCACTTGTGGTAGTGTTGAAAAACCACTTTTCGCACTTGTGTTAGTGTTGAAAAACCACTTTTCGCACCTGTGTTAGTGTTGAAAAACCACTTTTCGCACTTGTGTTGGTGCAGGAAACCACTTTTGCACTTGTATTAGTGTGGAAAAAACACTTTTTGCACTTGTGATAGTGTTGAAAAACCATTTTTCGCACTTGTGTTGGTGCAGGAAACCACTTTTGCACTTGTATTAGTGTGGAAAAAACACTTTTTGCACTTGTGATAGTGTTGAAAAACCACTTTTCGCACTTGTGTTAGTGTTGAAAAAACACTTTTCGCACTTGTGTTAGTGTTGAAAAACCACTTTTCGCACTTGTGTTAGTGCAGGAAACCACTTTTGCACTTGTATTAGTGTGGAAAAAACACTTTTTGCACTTGTGATAGTGTTGAAAAACCACTTTTCGCACTTGTGTTAGTGTTGAAAAAACACTTTTCGCACTTGTGTTAGTGTTGAAAAACCACTTTTCGCACTTGTGTTGGTGCAGGAAACCACTTTTGCACTTGTATTAGTGTGGAAAAAACACTTTTTGCACTTGTGATAGTGTTGAAAAACTACTTTTCGAACTTGTGTTAGTGTTGAAAAACCACTTTTCGCACTTGTGTTAGTGTTGAAAAACCACTTTTCGCACTTGTGTTGGTGCAAGAAACCACTTTTGCACTTGTATTAGTGTGGAAAAAACACTTTTTGCACTTGTGGTAGTGTTGAAAAACCACTTTTCGCACTTGTGTTAGTGTTGAAAAACCACTTTTCGCACCTGTGTTAGTGTTGAAAAACCACTTTTCGCACTTGTGTTGGTGCAGGAAACCACTTTTGCACTTGTATTAGTGTGGAAAAAACACTTTTTGCACTTGTGATAGTGTTGAAAAACCATTTTTCGCACTTGTGTTAGTGTTGAAAAACCACTTTTTGCACTTGTGTTGGTGCAGGAAACCACTTTTGCACTTGTATTAGTGTGGAAAAAACACTTTTTGCACTTGTGATGGTGTTGAAAAACAATTTTTGCACTTGTGGTAGTGTTGAAAAACCACTTTTCGCACTTGTGTTAGTGTTGAAAAACCACTTTTCGCACTTGTGTTGGTGCAGGAAACCACTTTTGGACTTGTATTAGTGTGGAAAACCACTTTTCGCACTTGTGTTAGTGTTGAAAAACCACTTTTCGCACTGTGTTAGTGTTGAAAAACCACGTTTCGCACTTGTATTGGTGCAGGAAACCACTTTTGCACTTGTATTAGTGTGGAAAAAACACTTTTTGCACTTGTGATAGTGTTGAAAAACCACTTTTCGCACTTGTGTTAGTGTTGGAAAACCACTTTTCGCACTTGTGTTAGTGTTGAAAAACCACTTTTCGCACTTGTGTTAGTGTTGAAAAACCACTTTTCGCACTTGTGTTGGTGCAGGAAACCACTTTTGCACTTGTATTAGTGTGGAAAAACCACTTTTCGCACTTGTGTTAGTGTTGAAAAACCACTTTTCGCACTTGTGTTAGTGTTGAAAAACCAGTTTTCGCACTTGTGTTGGTGTTGAAAAACCACTTTTCGCACTTGTGTTAGTGTTGAAAAACCACTTTTCGCACTTGTGTTGGTGCAGGAAACCACTTTTGCACTTGTATTAGTGTGGAAAAAACACTTTTTGCACTTGTGATAGTGTTGAAAAACCACTTTTCGCACTTGTGTTAGTGTTGAAAAACCACTTTTCGCACTTGTGTTGGTGCAGGAAACCACTTTTGCACTTGTATTAGTGTGGGAAAAACACTTTTTGCACTGGTGATAGTGTTGAAAAACCACTTTTCGCACTTGTGTTAGTGTTGAAAAACCACTTTTGGCACTTGTGTTGGTGCAGGAAACCACTTTTGCACTTGTATTAGTGTGGAAAAACCACTTTTCGCACTTGTGTTAGTGTTGAAAAACCACTTTTCGCACTTGTGTTAGTGTTGAAAAACCACTTTTCGCACTTGTGTTGGTGCAGGAAACCACTTTTGCACTTGAATTAGTGTGGAAAAAACACTTTTTGCACTTGTGATAGTGTTGAAAAACCACTTTTCGCACTTGTGTTAGTGTTGAAAAACCACTTTTCGCACTTGTGTTGGTGCAGGAAACCACTTTTGCACTTGTATTAGTGTGGAATAAACACTTTTTGCACTTGTGTTGGTGCAGGAAACCACTTTTGCACTTGTATTAGTGTGGAATAAACACTTTTTGCACTTGTGATAGTGTTGAAAAACCACTTTTCGCACTTGTGTTAGTGTTGAAAAACCACTTTTGCACTTATGTTAGTGTTGAAAAACCACTTTTCGCACTTGTGTTGGTGCAGGAAACCACTTTTGCACTTGTATTAGTGTGGAAAAAACACTTTTCGCACTTGTGTTAGTGTTGAAAAACCACTTTTCGCACTTGTGTTGGTGCAGGAAACCACTTTTGCACTTGTATTAGTGTGGAAAAAACACTTTTTGCACTTGTGATAGTGTTGAAAAACCACTTTTCGCACTTGTGTTAGTGTTGAAAAACCACTTTTCGCACTTGTGTTAGTGTTGAAAAACCACTTTTCGCACTTGTGTTAGTGCAGGAAACCACTTTTGCACTTGTATTAGTGTGGAAAAAACACTTTTTGCACTTGTGATAGTGTTGAAAAACCACTTTTCGCACTTGTGTTAGTGTTGAAAAACCACTTTTCGCACTTGTGTTAGTGCAGGAAACCACTTTTGCACTTGTATTAGTGTGGAAAAAACACTTTTTGCACTTGTGTTAGTGTTGAAAAACCACTTTTCGCACTTGTGTTAGTGTTGAAAAACCACTTTTCGCACTTGTGTTGGTGCAGGAAACCACTTTTGCACTTGTATTAGTGTGGAAAAAACACTTTTTGCACTTGTGATAGTGTTGAAAAACTACTTTTCGAACTTGTGTTAGTGTTGAAAAACCACTTTTCGCACTTGTGTTAGTGTTGAAAAACCACTTTTCGCACTTGTGTTGGTGCAGGAAACCACTTTTGCACTTGTATTAGTGTGGAAAAAACACTTTTTGCACTTGTGATAGTGTTGAAAAACCACTTTTCGCACTTGTGTTAGTGTTGAAAAACCACTTTTCGCACCTGTGTTAGTGTTGAAAAACCACTTTTCGCACTTGTGTTGGTGCAGGAAACCACTTTTGCACTTGTATTAGTGTGGAAAAAACACTTTTTTCACTTGTGATAGTGTTGAAAAACCATTTTTCGCACTTGTGTTAGTGTTGAAAAACCACTTTTCGCACTTGTGATGGTGCAGGAAACCACCTTTGCACTTGTATTAGTGTGGAAAAAACACTTTTCGCACTTGTGTTAGTGTTGAAAAACCACTTTTCGCACTTGCGTTAGTGTTGAAAAACCACTTTTTGCACTTGTGTTGGTGCAGGAAACCACTTTTGCACTTGTATTAGTGTGGAAAAAACAATTTTTGCACTTGTGGTAGTGTTGAAAAACCACTTTTCGCACTTATGTTAGTGTTGAAAAACCACTTTTCGCACTGTGTTAGTGTTGAAAAACCACGTTTCGCACTTGTATTGGTGCAGGAAACCACTTTTGCACTTGTATTAGTGTGTAAAAAACACTTTTTGCACTTGTGATAGTGTTGAAAAACCACTTTTCGCACTTGTGTTAGTGTTGGAAAACCACTTTTCGCACTTGTGTTAGTGTTGAAAAACCACTTTTCGCACTTGTGTTAGTGTTGAAAAACCACTTTTCGCACTTGTGTTGGTGCAGGAAACCACTTTTGCACTTGTATTAGTGGGGAAAAACCACTTTTCGCACATGTGTTAGTGTTGAAAAACCACTTTTCGCACTTGTGTTAGTGTTGAAAAACCACTTTTCGCACTTGTGTTGGTGCAGGAAACCACTTTTGCACTTGTATTAGTGTGGAAAAACCACTTTTCGCACTTGTGTTAGTGTTGAAAAACCACTTTTCGCACTTGTGTTAGTGTTGAAAAACCACTTTTCGCACATGTGTTGGTGCAGGAAACCACTTTTGCACTTGAATTAGTGTGGAAAAAACACTTTTTGCACTTGTGATAGTGTTGAAAAACCACTTTTCGCACTTGTGTTAGTGTTGAAAAACCACTTTTCGCACTTGTGTTGGTGCAGGAAACCACTTTTGCACTTGTATTAGTGTGGAATAAACACTTTTTGCACTTGTGTTGGTGCAGGAAACCACTTTTGCACTTGTATTAGTGTGGAATAAACACTTTTTGCACTTGTGATAGTGTTGAAAAACCACTTTTCGCACTTGTGTTAGTGTTGAAAAACCACTTTTGCACTTATGTTAGTGTTGAAAAACCACTTTTCGCACTTGTGTTGGTGCAGGAAACCACTTTTGCACTTGTATTAGTGTGGAAAAAACACTTTTCGCACTTGTGTTAGTGTTGAAAAACCACTTTTCGCACTTGTGTTGGTGCAGGAAACCACTTTTGCACTTGTATTAGTGTGGAAAAAACACTTTTTGCACTTGTGATAGTGTTGAAAAACCACTTTTCGCACTTGTGTTGGTGTTGAAAAACCACTTTTCGCACTTGTGTTAGTGTTGAAAAACCACTTTTCGCACTTGTGTTAGTGCAGGAAACCACTTTTGCACTTGTATTAGTGTGGAAAAAACACTTTTTGCACTTGTGATAGTGTTGAAAAACCACTTTTCGCACTTGTGTTAGTGTTGAAAAACCACTTTTCGCACTTGTGTTAGTGCAGGAAACCACTTTTGCACTTGTATTAGTGTGGAAAAAACACTTTTTGCACTTGTGTTAGTGTTGAAAAACCACTTTTCGCACTTGTGTTAGTGTTGAAAAACCACTTTTCGCACTTGTGTTGGTGCAGGAAACCACTTTTGCACTTGTATTAGTGTGGAAAAAACACTTTTTGCACTTGTGATAGTGTTGAAAAACTACTTTTCGAACTTGTGTTAGTGTTGAAAAACCACTTTTCGCACTTGTGTTAGTGTTGAAAAACCACTTTTCGCACTTGTGTTGGTGCAGGAAACCACTTTTGCACTTGTATTAGTGTGGAAAAAACACTTTTTGCACTTGTGATAGTGTTGAAAAACCACTTTTCGCACTTGTGTTAGTGTTGAAAAACCACTTTTCGCACCTGTGTTAGTGTTGAAAAACCACTTTTCGCACTTGTGTTGGTGCAGGAAACCACTTTTGCACTTGTATTAGTGTGGAAAAAACACTTTTTTCACTTGTGATAGTGTTGAAAAACCATTTTTCGCACTTGTGTTAGTGTTGAAAAACCACTTTTCGCACTTGTGATGGTGCAGGAAACCACCTTTGCACTTGTATTAGTGTGGAAAAAACACTTTTCGCACTTGTGTTAGTGTTGAAAAACCACTTTTCGCACTTGCGTTAGTGTTGAAAAACCACTTTTTGCACTTGTGTTGGTGCAGGAAACCACTTTTGCACTTGTATTAGTGTGGAAAAAACAATTTTTGCACTTGTGGTAGTGTTGAAAAACCACTTTTCGCACTTATGTTAGTGTTGAAAAACCACTTTTCGCACTTGTGTTGGTGCAGGAAACCACTTTTGGACTTGTATTAGTGTTGAAAACCACTTTTCGCACGTGTGTTAGTGTTGAAAAACCACTTTTCGCACTGTGTTAGTGTTGAAAAACCACGTTTCGCACTTGTATTGGTGCAGGAAACCACTTTTGCACTTGTATTAGTGTGTAAAAAACACTTTTTGCACTTGTGATAGTGTTGAAAAACCACTTTTCGCACTTGTGTTAGTGTTGGAAAACCACTTTTCGCACTTGTGTTAGTGTTGAAAAACCACTTTTCGCACTTGTGTTAGTGTTGAAAAACCACTTTTCGCACTTGTGTTGGTGCAGGAAACCACTTTTGCACTTGTATTAGTGTGGAAAAACCACTTTTCGCACTTGTGTTAGTGTTGAAAAACCACTTTTCGCACTTGTGTTAGTGTTGAAAAACCACTTTCGCACTTATGTTAGTGTTGAAAAACCACTTTTCGCACTTGTGTTGGTGCAGGAAACCACTTTTGCACTTGTATTAGTGTGGAAAAAACACTTTTCGCACTTGTGTTAGTGTTGAAAAACCACTTTTCGCACTTGTGTTAGTGTTGAAAAACCACTTTTCACACTTGTGTTAGTGTTGAAAAACCACTTTTCGCACTTGTGTTGTTGCAGGAAACCACTTTTGCACTTGTATTAGTGTGGAAAAAACACTTTTTGCACTTGTGATAGTGTTGAAAAACCACTTTTCGCACTTGTGTTAGTGTTGAAAAACCACTTTTCGCACTTGTGTTGGTGCAGGAAACCACTTTTGCACCTGTATTAGTGTGGGAAAAACACTTTTTGCACTTTTGATAGTGTTGAAAAACCACTTTTTGCACTTGTGTTAGTGTTGAAAAACCACTTTTCGCACTTGTGTTGGTGCAGAAAACCACTTTTGCACTTGTATTAGTGTGGAAAAACAACTTTTCGCACTTGTGTTAGTGTTGAAAAACCACTTTTCGCACTTGTGTTAGTGTTGAAAAACCACTTTTCGCACTTGTGTTGGTGCAGGAAACCACTTTTGCACTTGTATTAGTGTGGAAAAAACACTTTTTGCACTTGTGATAGTGTTGAAAAACCACTTTTCGCACTTGTGTTAGTGTTGAAAAAACACTTTTCGCACTTGTGTTAGTGTTGAAAAACCACTTTTCGCACTTGTGTTAGTGCAGGAAACCACTTTTGCACTTGTATTAGTGTGGAAAAAACACTTTTTGCACTTGTGATAGTGTTGAAAAACCACTTTTCGAACTTGTGTTAGTGTTGAAAAACCACTTTTCGCACTTGTGTTAGTGTTGAAAAACCACTTTTCGCACTTGTGTTGGTGCAGGAAACCACTTTTGCACTTGTATTAGTGTGGAAAAAACACTTTTTGCACTTGTGGTAGTGTTGAAAATCCACTTTTCGCAGTTGTGTTAGTGTTGAAAAACCACTTTTCGCACCTGTGTTAGTGTTGAAAAACCACTTTTCGCACTTGTGTTGGTGCAGGAAACCACTTTTGCACTTGTATTAGTGTGGAAAAAACACTTTTTGCACTTGTGATAGTGTTGAAAAACCATTTTTCGCACTTGTGTTAGTGTTGAAAAACCACTTTTCGCACTTGTGATGGTGCAGGAAACCACCTTTGCACTTGTATTATTGTGGAAAAAACACTTTTCGCACTTGTGTTAGTGTTGAAAAACCACTTTTCGCACTTGTGTTAGTGTTGAAAAACCACTTTTCGCACTTGTGTTGGTGCAGGAAACCACTTTTGCACTTGTATTAGTGTGGAAAAAACACTTTTTGCACTTGTGATAGTGTTGAAAAACCACTTTTCGCACTTGTGTTAGTGTTGAAAAACCACTTTTCGCACCTGTGTTAGTGTTGAAAAACCACTTTTCGCACTTGTGTTGGTGCAGGAAACCACTTTTGCACTTGTATTAGTGTGGAAAAAACACTTTTTTCACTTGTGATAGTGTTGAAAAACCATTTTTCGCACTTGTGTTAGTGTTGAAAAACCACTTTTCGCACTTGTGATGGTGCAGGAAACCACCTTTGCACTTGTATTAGTGTGGAAAAAACACTTTTCGCACTTGTGTTAGTGTTGAAAAACCACTTTTCGCACTTGCGTTAGTGTTGAAAAACCACTTTTTGCACTTGTGTTGGTGCAGGAAACCACTTTTGCACTTGTATTAGTGTGGAAAAAACAATTTTTGCACTTGTGGTAGTGTTGAAAAACCACTTTTCGCACTTATGTTAGTGTTGAAAAACCACTTTTCGCACTTGTGTTGGTGCAGGAAACCACTTTTGGACTTGTATTAGTGTTGAAAACCACTTTTCGCACGTGTGTTAGTGTTGAAAAACCACTTTTCGCACTGTGTTAGTGTTGAAAAACCACGTTTCGCACTTGTATTGGTGCAGGAAACCACTTTTGCACTTGTATTAGTGTGTAAAAAACACTTTTTGCACTTGTGATAGTGTTGAAAAACCACTTTTCGCACTTGTGTTAGTGTTGGAAAACCACTTTTCGCACTTGTGTTAGTGTTGAAAAACCACTTTTCGCACTTGTGTTAGTGTTGAAAAACCACTTTTCGCACTTGTGTTGGTGCAGGAAACCACTTTTGCACTTGTATTAGTGTGGAAAAACCACTTTTCGCACTTGTGTTAGTGTTGAAAAACCACTTTTCGCACTTGTGTTAGTGTTGAAAAACCACTTTCGCACTTATGTTAGTGTTGAAAAACCACTTTTCGCACTTGTGTTGGTGCAGGAAACCACTTTTGCACTTGTATTAGTGTGGAAAAAACACTTTTCGCACTTGTGTTAGTGTTGAAAAACCACTTTTCGCACTTGTGTTAGTGTTGAAAAACCACTTTTCACACTTGTGTTAGTGTTGAAAAACCACTTTTCGCACTTGTGTTGTTGCAGGAAACCACTTTTGCACTTGTATTAGTGTGGAAAAAACACTTTTTGCACTTGTGATAGTGTTGAAAAACCACTTTTCGCACTTGTGTTAGTGTTGAAAAACCACTTTTCGCACTTGTGTTGGTGCAGGAAACCACTTTTGCACCTGTATTAGTGTGGGAAAAACACTTTTTGCACTTTTGATAGTGTTGAAAAACCACTTTTTGCACTTGTGTTAGTGTTGAAAAACCACTTTTCGCACTTGTGTTGGTGCAGAAAACCACTTTTGCACTTGTATTAGTGTGGAAAAACAACTTTTCGCACTTGTGTTAGTGTTGAAAAACCACTTTTCGCACTTGTGTTAGTGTTGAAAAACCACTTTTCGCACTTGTGTTGGTGCAGGAAACCACTTTTGCACTTGTATTAGTGTGGAAAAAACACTTTTTGCACTTGTGATAGTGTTGAAAAACCACTTTTCGCACTTGTGTTCGTGTTGAAAAAACACTTTTCGCACTTGTGTTAGTGTTGAAAAACCACTTTTCGCACTTGTGTTAGTGCAGGAAACCACTTTTGCACTTGTATTAGTGTGGAAAAAACACTTTTTGCACTTGTGATAGTGTTGAAAAACCACTTTTCGCACTTGTGTTAGTGTTGAAAAAACACTTTTCGCACTTGTGTTAGTGTTGAAAAACCACTTTTCGCACTTGTGTTGGTGCAGGAAACCACTTTTGCACTTGTATTAGTGTGGAAAAAACACTTTTTGCACTTGTGATAGTGTTGAAAAACTACTTTTCGAACTTGTGTTAGTGTTGAAAAACCACTTTTCGCACTTGTGTTAGTGTTGAAAAACCACTTTTCGCACTTGTGTTGGTGCAGGAAACCACTTTTGCACTTGTATTAGTGTGGAAAAAACACTTTTTGCACTTGTGGTAGTGTTGAAAATCCACTTTTCGCAGTTGTGTTAGTGTTGAAAAACCACTTTTCGCACCTGTGTTAGTGTTGAAAAACCACTTTTCGCACTTGTGTTGGTGCAGGAAACCACTTTTGCACTTGTATTAGTGTGGAAAAAACACTTTTTGCACTTGTGATAGTGTTGAAAAACCATTTTTCGCACTTGTGTTAGTGTTGAAAAACCACTTTTCGCACTTGTGATGGTGCAGGAAACCACCTTTGCACTTGTATTATTGTGGAAAAAACACTTTTCGCACTTGTGTTAGTGTTGAAAAACCACTTTTCGCACTTGTGTTAGTGTTGAAAAACCACTTTTTGCACTTGTGTTGGTGCAGGAAACCACTTTTGCACTTGTATTAGTGTGGAAAAAACAATTTTTGCACTTGTGGTAGTGTTGAAAAACCACTTTTCGCACTTGTGTTAGTGTTGAAAAACCACTTTTCGCACTTGTGTTGGTGCAGGAAACCACTTTTGGACTTGTATTAGTGTGGAAAACCACTTTTCGCACTTGTGTTAGTGTTGAAAAACCACTTTTCGCACTGTGTTAGTGTTGAAAAACCACTTTTCGCACTTGTGTTGGTGCAGGAAACCACTTTTGCACTTGTATTAGTGTGGAAAAACCACTTTTCGCACTTGTGTTAGTGTTGAAAAACCACTTTTCGCACTTGTGTTAGTGTTGAAAAACCACTTTTCGCACTTGTGTTAGTGTTGAAAAACCACTTTTCGCACTTGTGTTAGTGTTGAAAAACCACTTTTCGCACTTGTGTTGGTGCAGGAAACCACTTTTGCACTTTTATTAGTGTGGAAAAAACACTTTTTGCACTTGTGATAGTGTTGAAAAACTACTTTTCGAACTTGTGTTATTGTTGAAAAACCACTTTTCGCACTTGTGTTAGTGTTGAAAAACCACTTTTCGCACTTGTGTTAGTGTTGAAAAACTACTTTTCGAACTTGTGTTATTGTTGAAAAACCACTTTTCGCACTTGTGTTGGTGCAGGAAACCACTTTTGCACTTGTATTAGTGTGGAAAAAACACTTTTTGCACTTGTGATAGTGTTGAAAAACTACTTTTCGAACTTGTGTTAGTGTTGAAAAACCACTTTTCGCACTTGTGTTGTTGCAGGAAACCACTTTTGCACTTGTATTAGTGTGGAAAAAACACTTTTTGCACTTGTGATAGTGTTGAAAAACCACTTTTCGCACTTGTGTCAGTGTTGAAAAACGACTTTTCGCACTTGTGTTAGTGTTGAAAAACCACTTTTCGCACTTGTGTTAGTGCAGGAAACCACTTTTGCACTTGTATTAGTGTGGAAAAAACACTTTTTGCACTTGTGATAGTGTTGAAAAACCACTTTTCGCACTTGTGTTAGTGTTGAAAAACCACTTTTCGCACTTGTGTTAGTGTTGAAAAACCACTTTTCGCACTTGTGTTGGTGCAGGAAACCACTTTTGCACTTGTATTAGTGTGGAAAAAACACTTTTTGCACTTGTGATAGTGTTGAAAAACTACTTTTCGAACTTGTGTTAGTGTTGAAAAACCACTTTTCGCACTTGTGTTGGTGCAGGAAACCACTTTTGCACTTGTATTAGTGTGGAAAAAACACTTTTTGCACTTGTGATAGTGTTGAAAAACCACTTTTCGCACTTGTGTTAGTGTTGAAAAACCACTTTTCGCACCTGTGTTAGTGTTGAAAAACCACTTTTCGCACTTGTGTTGGTGCAGGAAACCACTTTTGCACTTGTATTAGTGTGGAAAAAACACTTTTTTCACTTGTGATAGTGTTGAAAAACCATTTTTCGCACTTGTGTTAGTGTTGAAAAACCACTTTTCGCACTTGTGATGGTGCAGGAAACCACCTTTGCACTTGTATTAGTGTGGAAAAAACACTTTTCGCACTTGTGTTAGTGTTGAAAAACCACTTTTCGCACTTGTGTTAGTGTTGAAAAACCACTTTTTGCACTTGTGTTGGTGCAGGAAACCACTTTTGCACTTGTATTAGTGTGGAAAAAACAATTTTTGCACTTGTGGTAGTGTTGAAAAACCACTTTTCGCACTTGTGTTAGTGTTGAAAAACCACTTTTCGCACTTGTGTTGGTGCAGGAAACCACTTTTGGACTTGTATTAGTGTGGAAAACCACTTTTCGCACTTGTGTTAGTGTTGAAAAACCACTTTTCGCACTGTGTTAGTGTTGAAAAACCACGTTTCGCACTTGTATTGGTGCAGGAAACCACTTTTGCACTTGTATTAGTGTGTAAAAAACACTTTTTGCACTTGTGATAGTGTTGAAAAACCACTTTTCGCACTTGTGTTAGTGTTGGAAAACCACTTTTCGCACTTGTGTTAGTGTTGAAAAACCACTTTTCGCACTTGTGTTAGTGTTGAAAAACCACTTTTCGCACTTGTGTTAGTGTTGAAAAACCACTTTTCGCACTTGTGTTGGTGCAGGAAACCACTTTTGCACTTGTATTAGTGTGGAAAAACCACTTTTCGCACTTGTGTTAGTGTTGAAAAACCACTTTTCGCACTTGTGTTAGTGTTGAAAAACCACTTTCGCACTTATGTTAGTGTTGAAAAACCACTTTTCGCACTTGTGTTGGTGCAGGAAACCACTTTTGCACTTGTATTAGTGTGGAAAAAACACTTTTCGCACTTATGTTAGTGTTGAAAAACCACTTTTCGCACTTGTGTTAGTGTTGAAAAACCACTTTTCACACTTGTGTTAGTGTTGAAAAACCACTTTTCGCACTTGTGTTGTTGCAGGAAACCACTTTTGCACTTGTATTAGTGTGGAAAAAACACTTTTTGCACTTGTGATAGTGTTGAAAAACCACTTTTCGCACTTGTGTTAGTGTTGGAGAACCACTTTTCGCACTTGTGTTGGTGCAGGAAACCACTTTTGCACTTGTATTAGTGTGGAAAAAACACTTTTTGCACTTGTGATAGTGTTGAAAAACCACTTTTCGCACTTGTGTTAGTGTTGAAAAAACACTTTTCGCACTTGTGTTAGTGTTGAAAAACCACTTTTCGCACTTGTGTTAGTGCAGGAAACCACTTTTGCACTTGTATTAGTGTGGAAAAAACACTTTTTGCACTTGTGATAGTGTTGAAAAACCACTTTTCGCACTTGTGTTAGTGTTGAAAAAACACTTTTCGCACTTGTGTTAGTGTTGAAAAACCACTTTTCGCACTTGTGTTGGTGCAGGAAACCACTTTTGCACTTGTATTAGTGTGGAAAAAACACTTTTTGCACTTGTGATAGTGTTGAAAAACTCCTTTTCGAACTTGTGTTAGTGTTGAAAAACCACTTTTCGCACTTGTGTTAGTGTTGAAAAACCACTTTTCGCACTTGTGTTGGTGCAAGAAACCACTTTTGCACTTGTATTAGTGTGGAAAAAACACTTTTTGCACTTGTGGTAGTGTTGAAAAACCACTTTTCGCACTTGTGTTAGTGTTGAAAAACCACTTTTCGCACCTGTGTTAGTGTTGAAAAACCACTTTTCGCACTTGTGTTGGTGCAGGAAACCACTTTTGCACTTGTATTAGTGTGGAAAAAACACTTTTTGCACTTGTGATAGTGTTGAAAAACCATTTTTCGCACTTGTGTTAGTGTTGAAAAACCACTTTTTGCACTTGTGTTGGTGCAGGAAACCACTTTTGCACTTGTATTAGTGTGGAAAAAACACTTTTTGCACTTGTGATAGTGTTGAAAAACAATTTTTGCACTTGTGGTAGTGTTGAAAAACCACTTTTCGCACTTGTGTTAGTGTTGAAAAACCACTTTTCGCACTTGTGTTGGTGCAGGAAACCACTTTTGGACTTGTATTAGTGTGGAAAACCACTTTTCGCACTTGTGTTAGTGTTGAAAAACCACTTTTCGCACTGTGTTAGTGTTGAAAAACCACGTTTCGCACTTGTATTGGTGCAGGAAACCACTTTTGCACTTGTATTAGTGTGGAAAAAACACTTTTTGCACTTGTGATAGTGTTGAAAAACCACTTTTCGCACTTGTGTTAGTGTTGGAAAACCACTTTTCGCACTTGTGTTAGTGTTGAAAAACCGCTTTTCGCACTTGTGTTAGTGTTGAAAAACCACTTTTCGCACTTGTGTTGGTGCAGGAAACCACTTTTGCACTTGTATTAGTGTGGAAAAACCACTTTTCGCACTTGTGTTAGTGTTGAAAAACCACTTTTCGCACTTGTATTAGTGTTGAAAAACCACTTTTCGCACTTGTGTTGGTGTTGAAAAACCACTTTTCGCACTTGTGTTAGTGTTGAAAAACCACTTTTCGCACTTGTGTTGGTGCAGGAAACCACTTTTGCACTTGTATTAGTGTGGAAAAAACACTTTTTGCACTTGTGATAGTGTTGAAAAACCACTTTTCGCACTTGTGTTAGTGTTGAAAAACCACTTTTCGCACTTGTGTTGGTGCAGGAAACCACTTTTGCACTTGTATTAGTGTGGGAAAAACACTTTTTGCACTGGTGATAGTGTTGAAAAACCACTTTTCGCACTTGTGTTAGTGTTGAAAAACCACTTTTGGCACTTGTGTTGGTGCAGGAAACCACTTTTGCACTTGTATTAGTGTGGAAAAAACACTTTTCGCACTTGTGTTAGTGTTGAAAAACCACTTTTCGCACGTGTGTTAGTGTTGAAAAACCACTTTTCGCACTTCTGTTGGTGCAGGAAACCACTTTTGCACTTGTATTAGTGGGGAAAAACCACTTTTCGCACATGTGTTAGTGTTGAAAAACCACTTTTCGCACTTGTGTTAGTGTTGAAAAACCACTTTTCGCACTTGTGTTGGTGCAGGAAACCACTTTTGCACTTGTATTAGTGTTGAAAAACCACTTTTCGCACTTGTGTTAGTGTTGAAAAACCACTTTTCGCACTTGTGTTGGTGCAGGAAACCACTTTTGCACTTGAATTAGTGTGGAAAAAACACTTTTTGCACTTGTGATAGTGTTGAAAAACCACTTTTCGCACTTGTGTTAGTGTTGAAAAACCACTTTTCGCACTTGTGTTGGTGCAGGAAACCACTTTTGCACTTGTATTAGTGTGGAATAAACACTTTTTGCACTTGTGTTGGTGCAGGAAACCACTTTTGCACTTGTATTAGTGTGGAATAAACACTTTTTGCACTTGTGATAGTGTTGAAAAACCACTTTTCGCACTTGTGTTAGTGTTGAAAAACCACTTTTGCACTTATGTTAGTGTTGAAAAACCACTTTTCGCACTTGTGTTGGTGCAGGAAACCACTTTTGCACTTGTATTAGTGTGGAAAAAACACTTTTCGCACTTGTGTTAGTGTTGAAAAACCACTTTTCGCACTTGTGTTGGTGCAGGAAACCACTTTTGCACTTGTATTAGTGTGGAAAAAACACTTTTTGCACTTGTGATAGTGTTGAAAAACCACTTTTCGCACTTGTGTTATTGTTGAAAAACCACTTTTCGCACTTGTGTTAGTGTTGAAAAACCACTTTTCGCACTTGTGTTAGTGCAGGAAACCACTTTTGCACTTGTATTAGTGTGGAAAAAACACTTTTTGCACTTGTGATAGTGTTGAAAAACCACTTTTCGCACTTGTGTTAGTGTTGAAAAACCACTTTTCGCACTTGTGTTAGTGCAGGAAACCACTTTTGCACTTGTATTAGTGTGGAAAAAACACTTTTTGCACTTGTGTTAGTGTTGAAAAACCACTTTTCGCACTTGTGTTAGTGTTGAAAAACCACTTTTCGCACTTGTGTTGGTGCAGGAAACCACTTTTGCACTTGTATTAGTGTGGAAAAAACACTTTTTGCACTTGTGATAGTGTTGAAAAACTACTTTTCGAACTTGTGTTAGTGTTGAAAAACCACTTTTCGCACTTGTGTTAGTGTTGAAAAACCACTTTTCGCACTTGTGTTGGTGCAGGAAACCACTTTTGCACTTGTATTAGTGTGGAAAAAACACTTTTTGCACTTGTGATAGTGTTGAAAAACCACTTTTCGCACTTGTGTTAGTGTTGAAAAACCACTTTTCGCACCTGTGTTAGTGTTGAAAAACCACTTTTCGCACTTGTGTTGGTGCAGGAAACCACTTTTGCACTTGTATTAGTGTGGAAAAACACTTTTTTCACTTGTGATAGTGTTGAAAAACCATTTTTCGCACTTGTGTTAGTGTTGAAAAACCACTTTTCGCACTTGTGATGGTGCAGGAAACCACCTTTGCACTTGTATTAGTGTGGAAAAAACACTTTTCGCACTTGTGTTAGTGTTGAAAAACCACTTTTCGCACTTGCGTTAGTGTTGAAAAACCACTTTTTGCACTTGTGTTGGTGCAGGAAACCACTTTTGCACTTGTATTAGTGTGGAAAAAACAATTTTTGCACTTGTGGTAGTGTTGAAAAACCACTTTTCGCACTTATGTTAGTGTTGAAAAACCACTTTTCGCACTTGTGTTTGTGCAGGAAACCACTTTTGGACTTGTATTAGTGTTGAAAACCACTTTTCGCACTTGTGTTAGTGTTGAAAAACCACTTTTCGCACTGTGTTAGTGTTGAAAAACCACGTTTCGCACTTGTATTGGTGCAGGAAACCACTTTTGCACTTGTATTAGTGTGTAAAAAACACTTTTTGCACTTGTGATAGTGTTGAAAAACCACTTTTCGCACTTGTGTTAGTGTTGGAAAACCACTTTTCGCACTTGTGTTAGTGTTGAAAAACCACTTTTCGCACTTGTGTTAGTGTTGAAAAACCACTTTTCGCACTTGTGTTGGTGCAGGAAACCACTTTTGCACTTGTATTAGTGTGGAAAAACCACTTTTCGCACTTGTGTTAGTGTTGAAAAACCACTTTTCGCACTTGTGTTAGTGTTGAAAAACCACTTTCGCACTTATGTTAGTGTTGAAAAACCACTTTTCGCACTTGTGTTGGTGCAGGAAACCACTTTTGCACTTGTATTAGTGTGGAAAAAACACTTTTCGCACTTGTGTTAGTGTTGTAAAACCACTTTTCGCACTTGTGTTAGTGTTGAAAAACCACTTTTCACACTTGTGTTAGTGTTGAAAAACCACTTTTCGCACTTGTGTTGTTGCAGGAAACCACTTTTGCACTTGTATTAGTGTGGAAAAAACACTTTTTGCACTTGTGATAGTGTTGAAAAACCACTTTTCGCACTTGTGTTAGTGTTGAAAAACCACTTTTCACACTTGTGTTGGTGCAGGACACCACTTTTGCACCTGTATTAGTGTGGGAAAAACACTTTTTGCACTTTTGATAGTGTTGAAAAACCACTTTTTGCACTTGTGTTAGTGTTGAAAAACCACTTTTCGCACTTGTGTTGGTGCAGAAAACCACTTTTGCACTTGTATTAGTGTGGAAAAACAACTTTTCGCACTTGTGTTAGTGTTGAAAAACCACTTTTCGCACTTGTGTTAGTGTTGAAAAACCACTTTTCGCACTTGTGTTGGTGCAGGAAACCACTTTTGCACTTGTATTAGTGTGGAAAAAACACTTTTTGCACTTGTGATAGTGTTGAAAAACCACTTTTCGCACTTGTGTTAGTGTTGAAAAAACACTTTTCGCACTTGTGTTAGTGTTGAAAAACCACTTTTCGCACTTGTGTTAGTGCAGGAAACCACTTTTGCACTTGTATTAGTGTGGAAAAAACACTTTTTGCACTTGTGATAGTGTTGAAAAACCACTTTTCGCACTTGTGTTAGTGTTGAAAAAACCCTTTTCGCACTTGTGTTAGTGTTGAAAAACCACTTTTCGCACTTGTGTTGGTGCAGGAAACCACTTTTGCACTTGTATTAGTGTGGAAAAAACACTTTTTGCACTTGTGATAGTGTTGAAAAACTACTTTTCGAACTTGTGTTAGTGTTGAAAAACCACTTTTCGCACTTGTGTTAGTGTTGAAAAACCACTTTTCGCACTTGTGTTGGTGCAGGAAACCACTTTTGCACTTGTATTAGTGTGGAAAAAACACTTTTTGCACTTGTGGTAGTGTTGAAAATCCACTTTTCGCACTTGTGTTAGTGTTGAAAAACCACTTTTCGCACCTGTGTTAGTGTTGAAAAACCACTTTTCGCACTTGTGTTGGTGCAGGAAACCACTTTTCCACTTGTATTAGTGTGGAAAAAACACTTTTTGCACTTGTGATAGTGTTGAAAAACCATTTTTCGCACTTGTGTTAGTGTTGAAAAACCACTTTTCGCACTTGTGATGGTGCAGGAAACCACCTTTGCACTTGTATTAGTGTGGAAAAAACACTTTTCGCACTTGTGTTAGTGTTGAAAAACCACTTTTCGCACTTGTGTTAGTGTTGAAAAACCACTTTTTGCACTTGTGTTGGTGCAGGAAACCACTTTTGCACTTGTATTAGTGTGGAAAAAACAATTTTTGCACTTGTGGTAGTGTTGAAAAACCACTTTTCGCACTTGTGTTAGTGTTGAAAAACCACTTTTCGCACTTGTGTTGGTGCAGGAAACCACTTTTGGACTTGTATTAGTGTGGAAAACCACTTTTCGCACTTGTGTTAGTGTTGAAAAACCACTTTTCGCACTGTGTTAGTGTTGAAAAACCACTTTTCGCACTTGTGTTGGTGCAGGAAACCACTTTTGCACTTGTATTAGTGTGGAAAAAACACTTTTTGCACTTGTGATAGTGTTGAAAAACCACTTTTCGCACTTGTGTTAGTGTTGAAAAACCACTTTTCGCACTTGTGTTAGTGTTGAAAAACCACTTTTCGCACTTGTGTTGGTGCAGGAAACCACTTTTGCACTTGTATTAGTGTGGAAAAAACACTTTTTGCACTTGTGATAGTGTTGAAAAACTACTTTTCGAACTTGTGTTATTGTTGAAAAACCACTTTTCGCACTTGTGTTGTTGCAGGAAACCACTTTTGCACTTGTATTAGTGTGGAAAAAACACTTTTTGCACTTGTGATAGTGTTGAAAAACCACTTTTCGCACTTGTGTTAGTGTTGAAAAACCACTTTTCGCACTTGTGTTGGTGCAGGAAACCACTTTTGCACTTGTATTAGTGTGGAAAAAACACTTTTTGCACTTGTGATAGTGTTGAAAAACTACTTTTCGAACTTGTGTTAGTGTTGAAAAACCACTTTTCGCACTTGTGTTGTTGCAGGAAACCACTTTTGCACTTGTATTAGTGTGGAAAAAACACTTTTTGCACTTGTGATAGTGTTGAAAAACCACTTTTCGCACTTGTGTTAGTGTTGAAAAACCACTTTTCGCACTTGTGTTGGTGCAGGAAACCACTTTTGCACTTGTATTAGTGTGGAAAAAACACTTTTTGCACTTGTGATAGTGTTGAAAAACCACTTTTCGCACTTGTGTTAGTGTTGAAAAAACACTTTTCGCACTTGTGTTAGTGTTGAAAAACCACTTTTCGCACTTGTGTTAGTGCAGGAAACCACTTTTGCACTTGTATTAGTGTGGAAAAAACACTTTTTGCACTTGTGATAGTGTTGAAAAACCACTTTTCGCACTTGTGTTAGTGTTGAAAAAACACTTTTCGCACTTGTGTTAGTGTTGAAAAACCACTTTTCGCACTTGTGTTGGTGCAGGAAACCACTTTTGCACTTGTATTAGTGTGGAAAAAACACTTTTTGCACTTGTGATAGTGTTGAAAAACTCCTTTTCGAACTTGTGTTAGTGTTGAAAAACCACTTTTCGCACTTGTGTTAGTGTTGAAAAACCACTTTTCGCACTTGTGTTGGTGCAAGAAACCACTTTTGCACTTGTATTAGTGTGGAAAAAACACTTTTTGCACTTGTGGTAGTGTTGAAAAACCACTTTTCGCACTTGTGTTAGTGTTGAAAAACCACTTTTCGCACCTGTGTTAGTGTTGAAAAACCACTTTTCGCACTTGTGTTGGTGCAGGAAACCACTTTTGCACTTGTATTAGTGTGGAAAAAACACTTTTTGCACTTGTGATAGTGTTGAAAAACCATTTTTCGCACTTGTGTTAGTGTTGAAAAACCACTTTTTGCACTTGTGTTGGTGCAGGAAACCACTTTTGCACTTGTATTAGTGTGGAAAAAACACTTTTTGCACTTGTGATAGTGTTGAAAAACAATTTTTGCACTTGTGGTAGTGTTGAAAAACCACTTTTCGCACTTGTGTTAGTGTTGAAAAACCACTTTTCGCACTTGTGTTGGTGCAGGAAACCACTTTTGGACTTGTATTAGTGTGGAAAACCACTTTTCGCACTTGTGTTAGTGTTGAAAAACCACTTTTCGCACTGTGTTAGTGTTGAAAAACCACGTTTCGCACTTGTATTGGTGCAGGAAACCACTTTTGCACTTGTATTAGTGTGGAAAAAACACTTTTTGCACTTGTGATAGTGTTGAAAAACCACTTTTCGCACTTGTGTTAGTGTTGGAAAACCACTTTTCGCACTTGTGTTAGTGTTGAAAAACCGCTTTTCGCACTTGTGTTAGTGTTGAAAAACCACTTTTCGCACTTGTGTTGGTGCAGGAAACCACTTTTGCACTTGTATTAGTGTGGAAAAACCACTTTTCGCACTTGTGTTAGTGTTGAAAAACCACTTTTCGCACTTGTGTTAGTGTTGAAAAACCACTTTTCGCACTTGTGTTGGTGTTGAAAAACCACTTTTCGCACTTGTGTTAGTGTTGAAAAACCACTTTTCGCACTTGTGTTGGTGCAGGAAACCACTTTTGCACTTGTATTAGTGTGGAAAAAACACTTTTTGCACTTGTGATAGTGTTGAAAAACCACTTTTCGCACTTGTGTTAGTGTTGAAAAACCACTTTTCGCACTTGTGTTGGTGCAGGAAACCACATTTGCACTTGTATTAGTGTGGGAAAAACACTTTTTGCACTGGTGATAGTGTTGAAAAACCACTTTTCGCACTTGTGTTAGTGTTGAAAAACCACTTTTGGCACTTGTGTTGGTGCAGGAAACCACTTTTGCACTTGTATTAGTGTGGAAAAAACACTTTTCGCACTTGTGTTAGTGTTGAAAAACCACTTTTCGCACGTGTGTTAGTGTTGAAAAACCACTTTTCGCACTTCTGTTGGTGCAGGAAACCACTTTTGCACTTGTATTAGTGGGGAAAAACCACTTTTCGCACATGTGTTAGTGTTGAAAAACCACTTTTCGCACTTGTGTTAGTGTTGAAAAACCACTTTTCGCACTTGTGTTGGTGCAGGAAACCACTTTTGCACTTGTATTAGTGTTGAAAAACCACTTTTCGCACTTGTGTTAGTGTTGAAAAACCACTTTTCGCACTTGTGTTGGTGCAGGAAACCACTTTTGCACTTGAATTAGTGTGGAAAAAACACTTTTTGCACTTGTGATAGTGTTGAAAAACCACTTTTCGCACTTGTGTTAGTGTTGAAAAACCACTTTTCGCACTTGTGTTGGTGCAGGAAACCACTTTTGCACTTGTATTAGTGTGGAATAAACACTTTTTGCACTTGTGTTGGTGCAGGAAACCACTTTTGCACTTGTATTAGTGTGGAATAAACACTTTTTGCACTTGTGATAGTGTTGAAAAACCACTTTTCGCACTTGTGTTAGTGTTGAAAAACCACTTTTGCACTTATGTTAGTGTTGAAAAACCACTTTTCGCACTTGTGTTGGTGCAGGAAACCACTTTTGCACTTGTATTAGTGTGGAAAAAACACTTTTCGCACTTGTGTTAGTGTTGAAAAACCACTTTTCGCACTTGTGTTGGTGCAGGAAACCACTTTTGCACTTGTATTAGTGTGGAAAAAACACTTTTTGCACTTGTGATAGTGTTGAAAAACCACTTTTCGCACTTGTGTTATTGTTGAAAAACCACTTTTCGCACTTGTGTTAGTGTTGAAAAACCACTTTTCGCACTTGTGTTAGTGCAGGAAACCACTTTTGCACTTGTATTAGTGTGGAAAAAACACTTTTTGCACTTGTGATAGTGTTGAAAAACCACTTTTCGCACTTGTGTTAGTGTTGAAAAACCACTTTTCGCACTTGTGTTAGTGCAGGAAACCACTTTTGCACTTGTATTAGTGTGGAAAAAACACTTTTTGCACTTGTGTTAGTGTTGAAAAACCACTTTTCGCACTTGTGTTAGTGTTGAAAAACCACTTTTCGCACTTGTGTTGGTGCAGGAAACCATTTTTGCACTTGTATTAGTGTGGAAAAAACACTTTTTGCACTTGTGATAGTGTTGAAAAACTACTTTCCGAACTTGTGTTAGTGTTGAAAAACCACTTTTCGCACTTGTGTTAGTGTTGAAAAACCACTTTTCGCACTTGTGTTGGTGCAGGAAACCACTTTTGCACTTGTATTAGTGTGGAAAAAACACTTTTTGCACTTGTGATAGTGTTGAAAAACCACTTTTCGCACTTGTGTTAGTGTTGAAAAACCACTTTTCGCACCTGTGTTAGTGTTGAAAAACCACTTTTCGCACTTGTGTTGGTGCAGGAAACCACTTTTGCACTTGTATTAGTGTGGAAAAACACTTTTTTCACTTGTGATAGTGTTGAAAAACCATTTTTCGCACTTGTGTTAGTGTTGAAAAACCACTTTTCGCACTTGTGATGGTGCAGGAAACCACCTTTGCACTTGTATTAGTGTGGAAAAAACACTTTTCGCACTTGTGTTAGTGTTGAAAAACCACTTTTCGCACTTGCGTTAGTGTTGAAAAACCACTTTTTGCACTTGTGTTGGTGCAGGAAACCACTTTTGCACTTGTATTAGTGTGGAAAAAACAATTTTTGCACTTGTGGTAGTGTTGAAAAACCACTTTTCGCACTTATGTTAGTGTTGAAAAACCACTTTTCGCACTTGTGTTTGTGCAGGAAACCACTTTTGGACTTGTATTAGTGTTGAAAACCACTTTTCGCACTTGTGTTAGTGTTGAAAAACCACTTTTCGCACTGTGTTAGTGTTGAAAAACCACGTTTCGCACTTGTATTGGTGCAGGAAACCACTTTTGCACTTGTATTAGTGTGTAAAAAACACTTTTTGCACTTGTGATAGTGTTGAAAAACCACTTTTCGCACTTGTGTTAGTGTTGGAAAACCACTTTTCGCACTTGTGTTAGTGTTGAAAAACCACTTTTCGCACTTGTGCTAGTGTTGAAAAACCACTTTTCGCACTTGTGTTGGTGCAGGAAACCACTTTTGCACTTGTATTAGTGTGGAAAAACCACTTTTCGCACTTGTGTTAGTGTTGAAAAACCACTTTTCGCACTTGTGTTAGTGTTGAAAAACCACTTTCGCACTTATGTTAGTGTTGAAAAACCACTTTTCGCACTTGTGTTGGTGCAGGAAACCACTTTTGCACTTGTATTAGTGTGGAAAAAACACTTTTCGCACTTGTGTTAGTGTTGTAAAACCACTTTTCGCACTTGTGTTAGTGTTGAAAAAACACTTTTCGCACTTGTGTTAGTGTTGTAAAACCACTTTTCGCACTTGTGTTAGTGTTGAAAAACCACTTTTCACACTTGTGTTAGTGTTGAAAAACCACTTTTCGCACTTGTGTTGTTGCAGGAAACCACTTTTGCACTTGTATGAGTGTGGAAAAAACACTTTTTGCACTTGTGATAGTGTTGAAAAACCACTTTTCGCACTTGTGTTAGTGTTGAAAAACCACTTTTCACACTTGTGTTGGTGCAGGACACCACTTTTGCACCTGTATTAGTGTGGGAAAAACACTTTTTGCACTTTTGATAGTGTTGAAAAACCACTTTTTGCACTTGTGTTAGTGTTGAAAAACCACTTTTCGCACTTGTGTTGGTGCAGAAAACCACTTTTGCACTTGTATTAGTGTGGAAAAACAACTTTTCGCACTTGTGTTAGTGTTGAAAAACCACTTTTCGCACTTGTGTTAGTGTTGAAAAACCACTTTTCGCACTTGTGTTGGTGCAGGAAACCACTTTTGCACTTGTATTAGTGTGGAAAAAACACTTTTTGCACTTGTGATAGTGTTGAAAAACCACTTTTCGCACTTGTGTTAGTGTTGAAAAAACACTTTTCGCACTTGTGTTAGTGTTGAAAAACCACTTTTCGCACTTGTGTTAGTGCAGGAAACCACTTTTGCACTTGTATTAGTGTGGAAAAAACACTTTTTGCACTTGTGATAGTGTTGAAAAACCACTTTTCGCACTTGTGTTAGTGTTGAAAAAACCCTTTTCGCACTTGTGTTAGTGTTGAAAAACCACTTTTCGCACTTGTGTTGGTGCAGGAAACCACTTTTGCACTTGTATTAGTGTGGAAAAAACACTTTTTGCACTTGTGATAGTGTTGAAAAACTACTTTTCGAACTTGTGTTAGTGTTGAAAAACCACTTTTCGCACTTGTGTTAGTGTTGAAAAACCACTTTTCGCACTTGTGTTGGTGCAGGAAACCACTTTTGCACTTGTATTAGTGTGGAAAAAACACTTTTTGCACTTGTGGTAGTGTTGAAAATCCACTTTTCGCACTTGTGTTAGTGTTGAAAAACCACTTTTCGCACCTGTGTTAGTGTTGAAAAACCACTTTTCGCACTTGTGTTGGTGCAGGAAACCACTTTTCCACTTGTATTAGTGTGGAAAAAACACTTTTTGCACTTGTGATAGTGTTGAAAAACCATTTTTCGCACTTGTGTTAGTGTTGAAAAACCACTTTTCGCACTTGTGTTAGTGTTGAAAAACCACTTTTCGCACTTGTGTTGGTGCAGGAAACCACTTTTGCACTTGTATTAGTGTGGAAAAAACACTTTTTGCACTTGTGGTAGTGTTGAAAATCCACTTTTCGCACTTGTGTTAGTGTTGAAAAACCACTTTTCGCACCTGTGTTAGTGTTGAAAAACCACTTTTCGCACTTGTGTTGGTGCAGGAAACCACTTTTCCACTTGTATTAGTGTGGAAAAAACACTTTTTGCACTTGTGATAGTGTTGAAAAACCACTTTTCGCACTTGTGATGGTGCAGGAAACCACCTTTGCACTTGTATTAGTGTGGAAAAAACACTTTTCGCACTTGTGTTAGTGTTGAAAAACCACTTTTCGCACTTGTGTTAGTGTTGAAAAACCACTTTTTGCACTTGTGTTGGTGCAGGAAACCACTTTTGCACTTGTATTAGTGTGGAAAAAACAATTTTTGCACTTGTGGTAGTGTTGAAAAACCACTTTTCGCACTTGTGTTAGTGTTGAAAAACCACTTTTCGCACTTGTGTTGGTGCAGGAAACCACTTTTGGACTTGTATTAGTGTGGAAAACCACTTTTCGCACTTGTGTTAGTGTTGAAAAACCACTTTTCGCACTGTGTTAGTGTTGAAAAACCACTTTTCGCACTTGTGTTGGTGCAGGAAACCACTTTTGCACTTGTATTAGTGTGGAAAAAACACTTTTTGCACTTGTGATAGTGTTGAAAAACCACTTTTCGCACTTGTGTTAGTGTTGAAAAACCACTTTTCGCACTTGTGTTAGTGTTGAAAAACCACTTTTCGCACTTGTGTTGGTGCAGGAAACCACTTTTGCACTTGTATTAGTGTGGAAAAAACACTTTTTGCACTTGTGATAGTGTTGAAAAACTACTTTTCGAACTTGTGTTATTGTTGAAAAACCACTTTTCGCACTTGTGTTGTTGCAGGAAACCACTTTTGCACTTGTATTAGTGTGGAAAAACACTTTTTGCACTTGTGATAGTGTTGAAAAACCACTTTTCGCACTTGTGTTAGTGTTGAAAAACGACTTTTCGCACTTGTGTTAGTGTTGAAAAACCACTTTTCGCACTTGTGTTAGTGCAGGAAACCACTTTTGCACTTGTATTAGTGTGGAAAAAACACTTTTTGCACTTGTGATAGTGTTGAAAAACGACTTTTCGCACTTGTGTTAGTGTTGAAAAACCACTTTTCGCACTTGTTAGTGCAGGAAACCACTTTTGCACTTGTATTAGTGTGGAAAAAACACTTTTTGCACTTGTGATAGTGTTGAAAAACCACTTTTCGCACTTGTGTTAGTGTTAAAAAACCACTTTTCACACTTGTGTTGGTGCAGGAAACCACTTTTGCACTTGTATTAGTGTGGAAAAAACACTTTTTGCACTTGTGATAGTGTTGAAAAACTACTTTTCGAACTTGTGTTAGTGTTGAAAAACCACTTTTCGCACTTGTGTTGGTGCAGGAAACCACTTTTGCACTTGTATTAGTGTGGAAAAAACACTTTTTGCACTTGTGATAGTGTTGAAAAACCACTTTTCGCACTTGTGTTAGTGTTGAAAAACCACTTTTCGCACCTGTGTTAGTGTTGAAAAACCACTTTTCGCACTTGTGTTGGTGCAGGAAACCACTTTTGCACTTGTATTAGTGTGGAAAAAACACTTTTTTCACTTGTGATAGTGTTGAAAAACCATTTTTCGCACTTGTGTTAGTGTTGAAAAACCACTTTTCGCACTTGTGATGGTGCAGGAAACCACCTTTGCACTTGTATTAGTGTGGAAAAAACACTTTTCGCACTTGTGTTAGTGTTGAAAAACCACTTTTCGCACTTGTGTTAGTGTTGAAAAACCACTTTTTGCACTTGTGTTGGTGCAGGAAACCACTTTTGCACTTGTATTAGTGTGGAAAAAACAATTTTTGCACTTGTGGTAGTGTTGAAAAACCACTTTTCGCACTTGTGTTAGTGTTGAAAAACCACTTTTCGCACTTGTGTTGGTGCAGGAAACCACTTTTGGACTTGTATTAGTGTGGAAAACCACTTTTCGCACTTGTGTTAGTGTTGAAAAACCACTTTTCGCACTGTGTTAGTGTTGAAAAACCACGTTTCGCACTTGTATTGGTGCAGGAAACCACTTTTGCACTTGTATTAGTGTGTAAAAAACACTTTTTGCACTTGTGATAGTGTTGAAAAACCACTTTTCGCACTTGTGTTAGTGTTGGAAAACCACTTTTCGCACTTGTGTTAGTGTTGAAAAACCACTTTTGCACTTGTATTAGTGTGGGAAAAACACTTTTTGCACTGGTGATAGTGTTGAAAAACCACTTTTCGCACTTGTGTTAGTGTTGAAAACCACTTTTGGCACTTGTGTTGGTGCAGGAAACCACTTTTCGCACTTGTGTTGGTGCAGGAAACCACTTTTGCACTTGTATTAGTGTGGAAAAAACACTTTTTGCACTTGTGATAGTGTTAAAAAACTACTTTTCGAAACTTGTGTTAGTGTTGAAAAACCACTTTTCGCACTTGTGTTAGTGTTGAAAAACCACTTTTCGCACTTGTGTTGGTGCAGGAAACCACTTTTGCACTTGTATTAGTGTGGAAAAAACACTTTTTGCACTTGTGATAGTGTTGAAAAACCACTTTTCGCACTTGTGTTAGTGTTGAAAAACCACTTTTCGCACCTGTGTTAGTGTTGAAAAACCACTTTTCGCACTTGTGTTGGTGCAGGAAACCACTTTTGCACTTGTATTAGTGTGGAAAAAACACTTTTTTCACTTGTGATAGTGTTGAAAAACCATTTTTCGCACTTGTGTTAGTGTTGAAAAACCACTTTTCGCACTTGTGATGGTGCAGGAAACCACCTTTGCACTTGTATTAGTGTGGAAAAAACACTTTTCGCACTTGTGTTAGTGTTGAAAAACCACTTTTCGCACTTGCGTTAGTGTTGAAAAACCACTTTTTGCACTTGTGTTGGTGCAGGAAACCACTTTTGCACTTGTATTAGTGTGGAAAAAACAATTTTTGCACTTGTGGTAGTGTTGAAAAACCACTTTTCGCACTTATGTTAGTGTTGAAAAACCACTTTTCGCACTTGTGTTGGTGCAGGAAACCACTTTTGGACTTGTATTAGTGTGGAAAACCACTTTTCGCACTTGTGTTAGTGTTGAAAAACCACTTTTCGCACTGTGTTAGTGTTGAAAAACCACGTTTCGCACTTGTATTGGTGCAGGAAACCACTTTTGCACTTGTATTAGTGTGTAAAAAACACTTTTTGCACTTGTGATAGTGTTGAAAAACCACTTTTCGCACTTGTGTTAGTGTTGGAAAACCACTTTTCGCACTTGTGTTAGTGTTGAAAAACCACTTTTCGCACTTGTGTTAGTGTTGAAAAACCACTTTTCGCACTTGTGTTGATGCAGGAAACCACTTTTGCACTTGTATTAGTGTGGAAAACCACTTTTCGCACTTGTGTTAGTGTTGAAAAACCACTTTTCGCACTTGTGTTAGTGTTGAAAAACCACTTTCGCACTTATGTTAGTGTTGAAAAACCACTTTTCGCACTTGTGTTGGTGCAGGAAACCACTTTTGCACTTGTATTAGTGTGGAAAAAACACTTTTCGCACTTGTGTTAGTGTTGAAAAACCACTTTTCGCACTTGTGTTAGTGTTGAAAAACCACTTTTCACACTTGTGTTAGTGTTGAAAAACCACTTTTCGCACTTGTGTTGTTGCAGGAAACCACTTTTGCACTTGTATTAGTGTGGAAAAAACACTTTTTGCACTTGTGATAGTGTTGAAAAACCACTTTTCGCACTTGTGTTAGTGTTGAAAAACCACTTTTCGCACTTGTGTTGGTGCAGGAAACCACTTTTGCACCTGTATTAGTGTGGGAAAAACACTTTTTGCACTTGTGATAGTGTTGAAAAACCACTTTTTGCACTTGTGTTAGTGTTGAAAAACCACTTTTCGCACTTGTGTTGGTGCAGAATACCACTTTTGCACTTGTATTAGTGTGGAAAAAACAACTTTTCGCACTTGTGTTAGTGTTGAAAAACCACTTTTCGCACTTGTGTTAGTGTTGAAAAACCACTTTTCGCACTTGTGTTGGTGCAGGAAACCACTTTTGCACTTGTATTAGTGTGGAAAAAACACTTTTTGCACTTGTGATAGTGTTGAAAAACCACTTTTCGCACTTGTGTTAGTGTTGAAAAAACACTTTTCGCACTTGTGTTAGTGTTGAAAAACCACTTTTCGCACTTGTGTTAGTGCAGGAAACCACTTTTGCACTTGTATTAGTGTGGAAAAAACACTTTTTGCACTTGTGATAGTGTTGAAAAACCACTTTTCGCACTTGTGTTAGTGTTGAAAAAACACTTTTCGCACTTGTGTTAGTGTTGAAAAACCACTTTTCGCACTTGTGTTGGTGCAGGAAACCACTTTTGCACTTGTATTAGTGTGGAAAAAACACTTTTTGCACTTGTGATAGTGTTGAAAAACTACTTTTCGAACTTGTGTTAGTGTTGAAAAACCACTTTTCGCACTTGTGTTAGTGTTGAAAAACCACTTTTCGCACTTGTGTTGGTGCAGGAAACCACTTTTGCACTTGTATTAGTGTGGAAAAAACACTTTTTGCACTTGTGGTAGTGTTGAAAAACCACTTTTCGCACTTGTGTTAGTGTTGAAAAACCACTTTTCGCACCTGTGTTAGTGTTGAAAAACCACTTTTCGCACTTGTGTTGGTGCAGGAAACCACTTTTGCACTTGTATTAGTGTGGAAAAACACTTTTTGCACTTGTGATAGTGTTGAAAAACCATTTTTCGCACTTGTGTTAGTGTTGAAAAACCACTTTTCGCACTTGTGTTGGTGCAGGAAACCACTTTTGCACTTGTATTAGTGTGGAAAAAACACTTTTTGCACTTGTGATAGTGTTGAAAAACTACTTTTCGAACTTGTGTTATTGTTGAAAAACCACTTTTCGCACTTGTGTTGTTGCAGGAAACCACTTTTGCACTTGTATTAGTGTGGAAAAACACTTTTTGCACTTGTGATAGTGTTGAAAAACCACTTTTCGCACTTGTGTTAGTGTTGAAAAACGACTTTTCGCACTTGTGTTAGTGTTGAAAAACCACTTTTCGCACTTGTGTTAGTGCAGGAAACCACTTTTGCACTTGTATTAGTGTGGAAAAAACACTTTTTGCACTTGTGATAGTGTTGAAAAACGACTTTTCGCACTTGTGTTAGTGTTGAAAAACCACTTTTCGCACTTGTTAGTGCAGGAAACCACTTTTGCACTTGTATTAGTGTGGAAAAAACACTTTTTGCACTTGTGATAGTGTTGAAAAACCACTTTTCGCACTTGTGTTAGTGTTAAAAAACCACTTTTCACACTTGTGTTGGTGCAGGAAACCACTTTTGCACTTGTATTAGTGTGGAAAAAACACTTTTTGCACTTGTGATAGTGTTGAAAAACTACTTTTCGAACTTGTGTTAGTGTTGAAAAACCACTTTTCGCACTTGTGTTGGTGCAGGAAACCACTTTTGCACTTGTATTAGTGTGGAAAAAACACTTTTTGCACTTGTGATAGTGTTGAAAAACCACTTTTCGCACTTGTGTTAGTGTTGAAAAACCACTTTTCGCACCTGTGTTAGTGTTGAAAAACCACTTTTCGCACTTGTGTTGGTGCAGGAAACCACTTTTGCACTTGTATTAGTGTGGAAAAAACACTTTTTTCACTTGTGATAGTGTTGAAAAACCATTTTTCGCACTTGTGTTAGTGTTGAAAAACCACTTTTCGCACTTGTGATGGTGCAGGAAACCACCTTTGCACTTGTATTAGTGTGGAAAAAACACTTTTCGCACTTGTGTTAGTGTTGAAAAACCACTTTTCGCAATTGTGTTAGTGTTGAAAAACCACTTTTTGCACTTGTGTTGGTGCAGGAAACCACTTTTGCACTTGTATTAGTGTGGAAAAAACAATTTTTGCACTTGTGGTAGTGTTGAAAAACCACTTTTCGCACTTGTGTTAGTGTTGAAAAACCACTTTTCGCACTTGTGTTGGTGCAGGAAACCACTTTTGGACTTGTATTAGTGTGGAAAACCACTTTTCGCACTTGTGTTAGTGTTGAAAAACCACTTTTCGCACTGTGTTAGTGTTGAAAAACCACGTTTCGCACTTGTATTGGTGCAGGAAACCACTTTTGCACTTGTATTAGTGTGTAAAAAACACTTTTTGCACTTGTGATAGTGTTGAAAAACCACTTTTCGCACTTGTGTTAGTGTTGGAAAACCACTTTTCGCACTTGTGTTAGTGTTGAAAAACCACTTTTGCACTTGTATTAGTGTGGGAAAAACACTTTTTGCACTGGTGATAGTGTTGAAAAACCACTTTTCGCACTTGTGTTAGTGTTGAAAAACCACTTTTGGCACTTGTGTTGGTGCAGGAAACCACTTTTCGCACTTGTGTTGGTGCAGGAAACCACTTTTGCACTTGTATTAGTGTGGAAAAAACACTTTTTGCACTTGTGATAGTGTTAAAAAACTACTTTTCGAACTTGTGTTAGTGTTGAAAAACCACTTTTCGCACTTGTGTTAGTGTTGAAAAACCACTTTTCGCACTTGTGTTGGTGCAGGAAACCACTTTTGCACTTGTATTAGTGTGGAAAAAACACTTTTTGCACTTGTGATAGTGTTGAAAAACCACTTTTCGCACTTGTGTTAGTGTTGAAAAACCACTTTTCGCACCTGTGTTAGTGTTGAAAAACCACTTTTCGCACTTGTGTTGGTGCAGGAAACCACTTTTGCACTTGTATTAGTGTGGAAAAAACACTTTTTTCACTTGTGATAGTGTTGAAAAACCATTTTTCGCACTTGTGTTAGTGTTGAAAAACCACTTTTCGCACTTGTGATGGTGCAGGAAACCACCTTTGCACTTGTATTAGTGTGGAAAAAACACTTTTCGCACTTGTGTTAGTGTTGAAAAACCACTTTTCGCACTTGCGTTAGTGTTGAAAAAACCACTTTTTGCACTTGTGTTGGTGCAGGAAACCACTTTTGCACTTGTATTAGTGTGGAAAAAACAATTTTTGCACTTGTGGTAGTGTTGAAAAACCACTTTTCGCACTTATGTTAGTGTTGAAAAACCACTTTTCGCACTTGTGTTGGTGCAGGAAACCACTTTTGGACTTGTATTAGTGTGGAAAACCACTTTTCGCACTTGTGTTAGTGTTGAAAAACCACTTTTCGCACTGTGTTAGTGTTGAAAAACCACGTTTCGCACTTGTATTGGTGCAGGAAACCACTTTTGCACTTGTATTAGTGTGTAAAAAACACTTTTTGCACTTGTGATAGTGTTGAAAAACCACTTTTCGCACTTGTGTTAGTGTTGGAAAACCACTTTTCGCACTTGTGTTAGTGTTGAAAAACCACTTTTCGCACTTGTGTTAGTGTTGAAAAACCACTTTTCGCACTTGTGTTGATGCAGGAAACCACTTTTGCACTTGTATTAGTGTGGAAAACCACTTTTCGCACTTGTGTTAGTGTTGAAAAACCACTTTTCGCACTTGTGTTAGTGTTGAAAAACCACTTTCGCACTTATGTTAGTGTTGAAAAACCACTTTTCGCACTTGTGTTGGTGCAGGAAACCACTTTTGCACTTGTATTAGTGTGGAAAAAACACTTTTCGCACTTGTGTTAGTGTTGAAAAACCACTTTTCGCACTTGTGTTAGTGTTGAAAAACCACTTTTCACACTTGTGTTAGTGTTGAAAAACCACTTTTCGCACTTGTGTTGTTGCAGGAAACCACTTTTGCACTTGTATTAGTGTGGAAAAAACACTTTTTGCACTTGTGATAGTGTTGAAAAACCACTTTTCGCACTTGTGTTAGTGTTGAAAAACCACTTTTCGCACTTGTGTTGGTGCAGGAAACCACTTTTGCACCTGTATTAGTGTGGGAAAAACACTTTTTGCACTTGTGATAGTGTTGAAAAACCACTTTTTGCACTTGTGTTAGTGTTGAAAAACCACTTTTCGCACTTGTGTTGGTGCAGAATACCACTTTTGCACTTGTATTAGTGTGGAAAAACAACTTTTCGCACTTGTGTTAGTGTTGAAAAACCACTTTTCGCACTTGTGTTAGTGTTGAAAAACCACTTTTCGCACTTGTGTTGGTGCAGGAAACCACTTTTGCACTTGTATTAGTGTGGAAAAAACACTTTTTGCACTTGTGATAGTGTTGAAAAACCACTTTTCGCACTTGTGTTAGTGTTGAAAAAACACTTTTCGCACTTGTGTTAGTGTTGAAAAACCACTTTTCGCACTTGTGTTAGTGCAGGAAACCACTATTGCACTTGTATTAGTGTGGAAAAAACACTTTTTGCACTTGTGATAGTGTTGAAAAACCACTTTTCGCACTTGTGTTAGTGTTGAAAAAACACTTTTCGCACTTGTGTTAGTGTTGAAAAACCACTTTTCGCACTTGTGTTGGTGCAGGAAACCACTTTTGCACTTGTATTAGTGTGGAAAAAACACTTTTTGCACTTGTGATAGTGTTGAAAAACTACTTTTCGAACTTGTGTTAGTGTTGAAAAACCACTTTTCGCACTTGTGTTAGTGTTGAAAAACCACTTTTCGCACTTGTGTTGGTGCAGGAAACCACTTTTGCACTTGTATTAGTGTGGAAAAAACACTTTTTGCACTTGTGGTAGTGTTGAAAAACCACTTTTCGCACTTGTGTTAGTGTTGAAAAACCACTTTTCGCACCTGTGTTAGTGTTGAAAAACCACTTTTCGCACTTGTGTTGGTGCAGGAAACCACTTTTGCACTTGTATTAGTGTGGAAAAACACTTTTTGCACTTGTGATAGTGTTGAAAAACCATTTTTCGCACTTGTGTTAGTGTTGAAAAACCACTTTTCGCACTTGTGTTGGTGCAGGAAACCACTTTTGCACTTGTATTAGTGTGGAAAAAACACTTTTTGCACTTGTGATAGTGTTGAAAAACTACTTTTCGAACTTGTGTTAGTGTTGAAAAACCACTTTTCGCACTTGTGTTAGTGTTGAAAAACCACTTTTCGCACTTGTTTTGGTGCAGGAAACCACTTTTGCACTTGTATTAGTGTGGAAAAAACACTTTTTGCACTTGTGGTAGTGTTGAAAAACCACTTTTCGCACTTGTGTTAGTGTTGAAAAACCACTTTTCACACCTGTGTTAGTGTTGAAAAACCACTTTTCGCACTTGTGTTGGTGCAGGAAACCACTTTTGCACTTGTATTAGTGTGGAAAAAACACTTTTCGCACTTGTGTTAGTGTTGAAAAACCACTTTTCGCACTTGTGTTAGTGTTGAAAAACCACTTTTTGCACTTGTGTTAGTGTTGAAAAACCACTTTTCGCACTTGTGTTGGTGCAGGAAACCACTTTTGCACTTGTATTAGTGTGGAAAAAACACTTTTTGCACTTGTGATAGTGTTGAAAAACTACTTTTCGAACTTGTGTTAGTGTTGAAAAACCACTTTTCGCACTTGTGTTGTTGCAGGAAACCACTTTTGCACTTGCATTAGTGTGGAAAAAACACTTTTTGCACTTGTGATAGTGTTGAAAAACCACTTTTCGCACTTGTGTTAGTGTTGAAAAACGACTTTTCGCACTTGTGTTAGTGTTGAAAAACCACTTTTCGCACTTGTGTTAGTGCAGGAAACCACTTTTGCACTTGTATTAGTGTGGAAAAAACACTTTTTGCACTTGTGATAGTGTTGAAAAACCACTTTTCGCACTTGTGTTAGTGTTGAAAAACCACTTTTCGCACTTGTGTTAGTGTTGAAAAACCACTTTTCGCACTTGTGTTGGTGCAGGAAACCACTTTTGCACTTGTATTAGTGTGGAAAAAACAATTTTTGCACTTGTGGTAGTGTTGAAAAACCACTTTTCGCACTTGTGTTAGTGTTGAAAAACCACTTTTCGCACTTGTGTTGGTGCAGGAAACCACTTTTGGACTTGTATTAGTGTGGAAAACCACTTTTCGCACTTGTGTTAGTGTTGAAAAACCACTTTTCGCACTGTGTTAGTGTTGAAAAACCACGTTTCGCACTTGTATTGGTGCAGGAAACCACTTTTGCACTTGTATTAGTGTGGAAAAAACACTTTTCGCACTTGTGTTAGTGTTGAAAAACCACTTTTCGCACTTGTGTTAGTGTTGAAAAACCACTTTTTGCACTTGTGTTGGTGCAGGAAACCACTTTTGCACTTGTATTAGTGTGGAAAAAACAATTTTTGCACTTGTGGTAGTGTTGAAAAACCACTTTTCGCACTTGTGTTAGTGTTGAAAAACCACTTTTCGCACTTGTGTTGGTGCAGGAAACCACTTTTGGACTTGTATTAGTGTGGAAAACCACTTTTCGCACTTGTGTTAGTGTTGAAAAACCACTTTTCGCACTGTGTTAGTGTTGAAAAACCACGTTTCGCACTTGTATTGGTGCAGGAAACCACTTTTGCACTTGTATTAGTGTGTAAAAAACACTTTTTGCACTTGTGATAGTGTTGAAAAACCACTTTTCGCACTTGTGTTAGTGTTGGAAAACCACTTTTCGCACTTGTGTTAGTGTTGAAAAACCACTTTTGCACTTGTATTAGTGTGGGAAAAACACTTTTTGCACTGGTGATAGTGTTGAAAAACCACTTTTCGCACTTGTGTTAGTGTTGAAAAACCACTTTTGGCACTTGTGTTGGTGCAGGAAACCACTTTTCGCACTTGTGTTGGTGCAGGAAACCACTTTTGCACTTGTATTAGTGTGGAAAAAACACTTTTTGCACTTGTGATAGTGTTGAAAAACTACTTTTCGAACTTGTGTTAGTGTTGAAAAACCACTTTTCGCACCTGTGTTAGTGTTGAAAAACCACTTTTCGCACTTGTGTTGGTGCAGGAAACCACTTTTGCACTTGTATTAGTGTGGAAAAAACACTTTTTTCACTTGTGATAGTGTTGAAAAACCATTTTTCGCACTTGTGTTAGTGTTGAAAAACCACTTTTCGCACTTGTGATGGTGCAGGAAACCACCTTTGCACTTGTATTAGTGTGGAAAAAACACTTTTCGCACTTGTGTTAGTGTTGAAAAACCACTTTTCGCACTTGCGTTAGTGTTGAAAAACCACTTTTTGCACTTGTGTTGGTGCAGGAAACCACTTTTGCACTTGTATTAGTGTGGAAAAAACAATTTTTGCACTTGTGGTAGTGTTGAAAAACCACTTTTCGCACTTATGTTAGTGTTGAAAAACCACTTTTCGCACTTGTGTTGGTGCAGGAAACCACTTTTGGACTTGTATTAGTGTGGAAAACCACTTTTCGCACTTGTGTTAGTGTTGAAAAACCACTTTTCGCACTGTGTTAGTGTTGAAAAACCACGTTTCGCACTTGTATTGGTGCAGGAAACCACTTTTGCACTTGTATTAGTGTGTAAAAAACACTTTTTGCACTTGTGATAGTGTTGAAAAACCACTTTTCGCACTTGTGTTAGTGTTGGAAAACCACTTTTCGCACTTGTGTTAGTGTTGAAAAACCACTTTTCGCACTTGTGTTAGTGTTGAAAAACCACTTTTCGCACTTGTGTTGGTGCAGGAAACCACTTTTGCACTTGTATTAGTGTGGAAAAACCACTTTTCGCACTTGTGTTAGTGTTGAAAAACCACTTTTCGCACTTGTGTTAGTGTTGAAAAACCACTTTCGCACTTATGTTAGTGTTGAAAAACCACTTTTCGCACTTGTGTTGGTGCAGGAAACCACTTTTGCACTTGTATTAGTGTGGAAAAAACACTTTTCGCACTTGTGTTAGTGTTGAAAAACCACTTTTCGCACTTGTGTTAGTGTTGAAAAACCACTTTTCACACTTGTGTTAGTGTTGAAAAACCACTTTTCGCACTTGTGTTGTTGCAGGAAACCACTTTTGCACTTGTATTAGTGTGGAAAAAACACTTTTTGCACTTGTGATAGTGTTGAAAAACCACTTTTCGCACTTGTGTTAGTGTTGAAAAACCACTTTTCGCACTTGTGTTGGTGCAGGAAACCACTTTTGCACCTGTATTAGTGTGGGAAAAACACTTTTTGCACTTGTGATAGTGTTGAAAAACCACTTTTTGCACTTGTGTTAGTGTTGAAAAACCACTTTTCGCACATGTGTTGGTGCAGAAAACCACTTTTGCACTTGTATTAGTGTGGAAAAACAACTTTTCGCACTTGTGTTAGTGTTGAAAAACCACTTTTCGCACTTGTGTTAGTGTTGAAAAACCACTTTTCGCACTTGTGTTGGTGCAGGAAACCACTTTTGCACTTGTATTAGTGTGGAAAAAACACTTTTTGCACTTGTGATAGTGTTGAAAAACCACTTTTCGCACTTGTGTTAGTGTTGAAAAAACACTTTTCGCACTTGTGTTAGTGTTGAAAAACCACTTTTCGCACTTGTGTTAGTGCAGGAAACCACTTTTGCACTTGTATTAGTGTGGAAAAAACACTTTTTGCACTTGTGATAGTGTTGAAAAACCACTTTTCGCACTTGTGTTAGTGTTGAAAAAACACTTTTCGCACTTGTGTTAGTGTTGAAAAACCACTTTTCGCACTTGTGTTGGTGCAGGAAACCACTTTTGCACTTGTATTAGTGTGGAAAAAACACTTTTTGCACTTGTGATAGTGTTGAAAAACTACTTTTCGAACTTGTGTTAGTGTTGAAAAACCACTTTTCGCACTTGTGTTAGTGTTGAAAAACCACTTTTCGCACTTGTGTTGGTGCAGGAAACCACTTTTGCACTTGTATTAGTGTGGAAAAAACACTTTTTGCACTTGTGGTAGTGTTGAAAAACCACTTTTCGCACTTGTGTTAGTGTTGAAAAACCACTTTTCGCACCTGTGTTAGTGTTGAAAAACCACTTTTCGCACTTGTGTTGGTGCAGGAAACCACTTTTGCACTTGTAATAGTGTGGAAAAAACACTTTTTGCACTTGTGATAGTGTTGAAAAACCATTTTTCGCACTTGTGTTAGTGTTGAAAAACCATTTTTCGCACTTGTGATGGTGCAGGAAACCACCTTTGCACTTGTATTAGTGTGGAAAAAACACTTTTCGCACTTGTGTTAGTGTTGAAAAACCACTTTTCGCACTTGTGTTAGTGTTGAAAAACCACTTTTTGCACTTGTGTTGGTGCAGGAAACCACTTTTGCACTTGTATTAGTGTGGAAAAAACAATTTTTGCACTTGTGGTAGTGTTGAAAAACCACTTTTCGCACTTGTGTTAGTGTTGAAAAACCACTTTTCGCACTTGTGTTGGTGCAGGAAACCACTTTTGGACTTGTATTAGTGTGGAAAACCACTTTTCGCACTTGTGTTAGTGTTGAAAAACCACTTTTCGCACTGTGTTAGTGTTGAAAAACCACTTTTCGCACTTGTGTTGGTGCAGGAAACCACTTTTGCACTTGTATTAGTGTGGAAAAAACACTTTTTGCACTTGTGATAGTGTTGAAAAACCACTTTTCGGACTTGTGTTAGTGTTGAAAAACCACTTTTCGCACTTGTGTTAGTGTTGAAAAACCACTTTTCGCACTTGTGTTGGTGCAGGAAACCACTTTTGCACTTGTATTAGTGTGGAAAAAACACTTTTTGCACTTGTGATAGTGTTGAAAACTACTTTTCGAACTTGTGTTAGTGTTGAAAAACCACTTTTCGCACTTGTGTTGTTGCAGGAAACCACTTTTGCACTTGTATTAGTGTGGAAAAAACACTTTTTGCACTTGTGATAGTGTTGAAAAACCACTTTTCGCACTTGTGTTAGTGTTGAAAAACGACTTTTCGCACTTGTGTTAGTGTTGAAAAACCACTTTTCGCACTTGTGTTAGTGCAGGAAACCACTTTTGCACTTGTATTAGTGTGGAAAAAACACTTTTTGCACTTGTGATAGTGTTGAAAAACCACTTTTCGCACTTGTGTTAGTGTTGAAAAACCACTTTTCGCACTTGTGTTAGTGTTGAAAAACCACTTTTCGCACTTGTGTTGGTGCAGGAAACCACTTTTGCACTTGTATTAGTGTGGAAAAAACACTTTTTGCACTTGTGATAGTGTTGAAAAACTA
Organism: Myxine glutinosa; assembly: GCF_964187855.1. Lineage (NCBI taxonomy): Eukaryota > Metazoa > Chordata > Myxini > Myxiniformes > Myxinidae > Myxine > Myxine glutinosa. The sequence continues at coordinate 48,018 of NW_027617080.1, read as the reverse complement.
CTTTTCGAACTTGTGTTAGTGTTGAAAAACCACTTTTCGCACTTGTGTTGGTGCAGGAAACCACTTTTGCCCTTGTATTAGTGTGGAAAAAACACTTTTTGCACTTGTGATAGTGTTGAAAAACCACTTTTCGCACTTGTGTTAGTGTTGAAAAACCACTTTTCGCACCTGTGTTAGTGTTGAAAAACCACTTTTCGCACTTGTGTTGGTGCAGGAACCACTTTTGCACTTGTATTAGTGTGGAAAAAACACTTTTTTCACTTGTGATAGTGTTGAAAAACCATTTTTCGCACTTGTGTTAGTGTTGAAAAACCACTTTTCGCACTTGTGATGGTGCAGGAAACCACCTTTGCACTTGTATTAGTGTGGAAAAAACACTTTTCGCACTTGTGTTAGTGTTGAAAAACCACTTTTCGCACTTGTGTTAGTGTTGAAAAACCACTTTTTGCACTTGTGTTGGTGCAGGAAACCACTTTTGCACTTGTATTAGTGTGGAAAAAACAATTTTTGCACTTGTGGTAGTGTTGAAAAACCACTTTTCGCACTTGTGTTAGTGTTGAAAAACCACTTTTCGCACTTGTGTTGGTGCAGGAAACCACTTTTGGACTTGTATTAGTGTGGAAAACCACTTTTCGCACTTGTGTTAGTGTTGAAAAACCACTTTTCGCACTGTGTTAGTGTTGAAAAACCACGTTTCGCACTTGTATTGGTGCAGGAAACCACTTTTGCACTTGTATTAGTGTGTAAAAAACACTTTTTGCACTTGCGATAGTGTTGAAAAACCACTTTTCACACTTGTGTTAGTGTTGGAAAACCACTTTTCGCACTTGTGTTAGTGTTGAAAAACCACTTTTGCACTTGTATTAGTGTGGGAAAAACACTTTTTGCACTGGTGATAGTGTTGAAAAACCACTTTTCGCACTTGTGTTAGTGTTGAAAAACCACTTTTGGCACTTGTGTTGGTGCAGGAAACCACTTTTCGCACTTGTGTTGGTGCAGGAAACCACTTTTGCACTTGTATTAGTGTGGAAAAAACACTTTTTGCACTTGTGATAGTGTTGAAAAACTACTTTTCGAACTTGTGTTAGTGTTGAAAACCACTTTTCGCACTTGTGTTAGTGTTGAAAAACCACTTTTCGCACTTGTGTTGGTGCAGGAAACCACTTTTGCACTTGTATTAGTGTGGAAAAAACACTTTTTGCACTTGTGATAGTGTTGAAAAACCACTTTTCGCACTTGTGTTAGTGTTGAAAAACCACTTTTCGCACCTGTGTTAGTGTGGAAAAAACACTTTTTGCACTTGTGATAGTGTTGAAAAACCACTTTTCGCACTTGTGTTAGTGTTGAAAAACCACTTTTCGCACTTGTGTTGGTGCAGGAAACCACTTTTGCACCTGCATTAGTGTGGAAAAAACACTTTTTGCACTTGTGATAGTGTTGAAAAACCACTTTTTGCACTTGTGTTAGTGTTGAAAAACCACTTTTCGCACTTGTGTTGGTGCAGAAAACCACTTTTGCACTTGTATTAGTGTGGAAAAACAACTTTTCGCACTTGTGTTAGTGTTGAAAAACCACTTTTCGTACTTGTGTTAGTGTTGAAAAACCACTTTTCGCACTTGTGTTGGTGCAGGAAACCACTTTTGCACTTGTATTAGTGTGGAAAAAACACTTTTTGCACTTGTGATAGTGTTGAAAAACCACTTTTCGCACTTGTGTTAGTGTTGAAAAAACACTTTTCGCACTTGTGTTAGTGTTGAAAAACCACTTTTCGCACTTGTGTTAGTGCAGGAAACCACTTTTGCACTTGTATTAGTGTGGAAAAAACACTTTTTGCACTTGTGATAGTGTTGAAAAACCACTTTTCGCACTTGTGTTAGTGTTGAAAAAACACTTTTCGCACTTGTGTTAGTGTTGAAAAACCACTTTTCGCACTTGTGTTGGTGCAGGAAACCACTTTTGCACTTGTATTAGTGTGGAAAAAACACTTTTTGCACTTGTGATAGTGTTGAAAAACTACTTTTCGAACTTGTGTTAGTGTTGAAAAACCACTTTTCGCACTTGTGTTAGTGTTGAAAAACCACTTTTCGCACTTGTGTTGGTGCAGGAAACCACTTTTGCACTTGTATTAGTGTGGAAAAAACACTTTTTGCACTTGTGGTAGTGTTGAAAAACCACTTTTCGCACTTGTGTTAGTGTTGAAAAACCACTTTTCGCACCTGTGTTAGTGTTGAAAAACCACTTTTCGCACTTGTGTTGGTGCAGGAAACCACTTTTGCACTTGTATTAGTGTGGAAAAAACACTTTTTGCACTTGTGATAGTGTTGAAAAACCATTTTTCGCACTTGTGTTAGTGTTGAAAAACCACTTTTCGCACTTGTGTTGGTGCAGGAAACCACTTTTGCACTTGTATTAGTGTGGAAAAAACACTTTTTGCACTTGTGATAGTGTTGAAAAACAATTTTTGCACTTGTGGTAGTGTTGAAAAACCACTTTTCGCACTTGTGTTAGTGTTGAAAAACCACTTTTCGCACTTGTGTTGGTGCAGGAAACCACTTTTGGACTTGTATTAGTGTGGAAAACCACTTTTCGCACTTGTGTTAGTGTTGAAAACCACTTTTCGCACTGTGTTAGTGTTGAAAAACCACGTTTCGCACTTGTATTGGTGCAGGAAACCACTTTTGCACTTGTATTAGTGTGGAAAAAACACTTTTTGCACTTGTGATAGTGTTGAAAAACCACTTTTCGCACTTGTGTTAGTGTTGGAAAACCACTTTTCGCACTTGTGTTAGTGTTGAAAAACCACTTTTCGCACTTGTGTTAGTGTTGAAAAACCACTTTTCGCACTTGTGTTGGTGCAGGAAACCACTTTTGCACTTGTATTAGTGTGGAAAAACCACTTTTCGCACTTGTGTTAGTGTTGAAAAACCACTTTTCGCACTTGTGTTAGTGTTGAGAAACCACTTTTCGCACTTGTGTTGGTGTTGAAAAACCACTTTTCGCACTTGTGTTAGTGTTGAAAAACCACTTTTCGCACTTGTGTTGGTGCAGGAAACCACTTTTGCACTTGTATTAGTGTGGAAAAAACACTTTTTGCACTTGTGATAGTGTTGAAAAACCACTTTTCGCACTTGTGTTAGTGTTGAAAAACCACTTTTCGCACTTGTGTTGGTGCAGGAAACCACTTTTGCACTTGTATTAGTGTGGGAAAAACACTTTTTGCACTGGTGATAGTGTTGAAAAACCACTTTTCGCACTTGTGTTAGTGTTGAAAAACCACTTTTGGCACTTGTGTTGGTGCAGGAAACCACTTTTGCACTTGTATTAGTGTGGAAAAAACACTTTTCGCACTTGTGTTAGTGTTGAAAAACCACTTTTCGCACGTGTGTTAGTGTTGAAAAACCACTTTTCGCACTTTTGTTGGTGCAGGAAACCACTTTTGCACTTGTATTAGTGGGGAAAAACCACTTTTCGCACATGTGTTAGTGTTGAAAAACCACTTTTCGCACTTGTGTTAGTGTTGAAAAACCACTTTTCGCACTTGTGTTGGTGCAGGAAACCACTTTTGCACTTGTATTAGTGTGGAAAAACCACTTTCCGCACTTGTGTTAGTGTTGAAAAACCACTTTTCGCACTTGTGTTAGTGTTGAAAAACCACTTTTCGCACTTGTGTTGGTGCAGGAAACCACTTTTGCACTTGAATTAGTGTGGAAAAAACACTTTTTGCACTTGTGATAGTGTTGAAAAACCACTTTTCGCACTTGTGTTAGTGTTGAAAAACCACTTTTCGCACTTGTGTTGGTGCAGGAAACCACTTTTGCACTTGTATTAGTGTGGAATAAACACTTTTTGCACTTGTGTTGGTGCAGGAAACCACTTTTGCACTTGTATTAGTGTGGAATAAACACTTTTTGCACTTGTGATAGTGTTGAAAAACCACTTTTCGCACTTGTGTTAGTGTTGAAAAACCACTTTTGCACTTATGTTAGTGTTGAAAAACCACTTTTCGCACTTGTGTTGGTGCAGGAAACCACTTTTGCACTTGTATTAGTGTGGAAAAAACACTTTTCGCACTTGTGTTAGTGTTGAAAAACCACTTTTCGCACTTGTGTTAGTGTTGAAAAATCACTTTTCACACTTGTGTTAGTGTTGAAAAACCACTTTTCGCACTTGTGTTGTTGCAGGAAACCACTTTTGCACTTGTATTAGTGTGGAAAAAACACTTTTTGCACTTGTGATAGTGTTGAAAAACCACTTTTCGCACTTGTGTTAGTGTTGAAAAACCACTTTTCGCACTTGTGTTAGTGTTGAAAAACCACTTTTCGCACTTGTGTTAGTGCAGGAAACCACTTTTGCACTTGTATTAGTGTGGAAAAAACACTTTTTGCACTTGTGATAGTGTTGAAAAACCACTTTTCGCACTTGTGTTAGTGTTGAAAAACCACTTTTCGCACTTGTGTTGGTGTTGAAAAACCACTTTTCGCACTTGTGTTGGTGCAGGAAACCACTTTTGCACTTGTATTAGTGTGGAAAAAACACTTTTTGCACTTGTGATAGTGTTGAAAAACTACTTTTCGAACTTGTGTTAGTGTTGAAAAACCACTTTTCGCACTTGTGTTAGTGTTGAAAAACCACTTTTCGCACTTGTGTTGGTGCAGGAAACCACTTTTGCACTTGTATTAGTGTGGAAAAAACACTTTTTGCACTTGTGATAGTGTTGAAAAACCACTTTTCGCACTTGTGTTAGTGTTGAAAAACCACTTTTCGCACCTGTGTTAGTGTTGAAAAACCACTTTTTGCACTTGTGTTGGTGCAGGAAACCACTTTTGCACTTGTATTAGTGTGGAAAAACACTTTTTTCACTTGTGATAGTGTTGAAAAACCATTTTTCGCACTTGTGTTAGTGTTGAAAAACCACTTTTCGCACTTGTGATGGTGCAGGAAACCACCTTTGCACTTGTATTAGTGTGGAAAAAACACTTTTCGCACTTGTGTTAGTGTTGAAAAACCACTTTTCGCACTTGCGTTAGTGTTGAAAAACCACTTTTTGCACTTGTGTTGGTGCAGGAAACCACTTTTGCACTTGTATTAGTGTGGAAAAAACAATTTTTGCACTTGTGGTAGTGTTGAAAAACCACTTTTCGCACTTATGTTAGTGTTGAAAAACCACTTTTCGCACTTGTGTTGGTGCAGGAAACCACTTTTGGACTTGTATTCGTGTGGAAAACCACTTTTCGCACTTGTGTTAGTGTTGAAAAACCACTTTTCGCACTGTGTTAGTGTTGAAAAACCACGTTTCGCACTTGTATTGGTGCAGGAAACCACTTTTGCACTTGTATTAGTGTGTAAAAAACAATTTTTGCACTTGTGATAGTGTTGAAAAACCACTTTTCGCACTTGTGTTAGTGTTGAAAAACCACTTTCGCACTTATGTTAGTGTTGAAAAACCACTTTTCGCACTTGTGTTGGTGCAGGAAACCACTTTTGCACTTGTATTAGTGTGGAAAAAACACTTTTCGCACTTGTGTTAGTGTTGAAAAACCACTTTTCGCACTTGTGTTAGTGTTGAAAAACCACTTTTCACACTTGTGTTAGTGTTGAAAAACCACTTTTCGCACTTGTGTTGTTGCAGGAAACCACTTTTGCACTTGTATTAGTGTGGAAAAAACACTTTTTGCACTTGTGATAGTGTTGAAAAACCACTTTTCCCACTTGTGTTAGTGTTGAAAAACCACTTTTCGCACTTGTGTTGGTGCAGGAAACCACTTTTGCACCTGTATTAGTGTGGGAAAAACACTTTTTGCACTTGTGATAGTGTTGAAAAACCACTTTTTGCACTTGTGTTAGTGTTGAAAAACCACTTTTCGCACTTGTGTTGGTGCAGAAAACCACTTTTGCACTTGTATTAGTGTGGAAAAACAACTTTTCGCACTTGTGTTAGTGTTGAAAAACCACTTTTCGCACTTGTGTTAGTGTTGAAAAACCACTTTTCGCACTTGTGTTGGTGCAGGAAACCACTTTTGCACTTGTATTAGTGTGGAAAAAACACTTTTTGCACTTGTGATAGTGTTGAAAAACCACTTTTCGCACTTGTGTTAGTGTTGAAAAAACACTTTTCGCACTTGTGTTAGTGTTGAAAAACCACTTTTCGCACTTGTGTTAGTGCAGGAAACCACTTTTGCACTTGTATTAGTGTGGAAAAAACACTTTTTGCACTTGTGATAGTGTTGAAAAACCACTTTTCGCACTTGTGTTAGTGTTGAAAAAACACTTTTCGCAATTGTGTTAGTGTTGAAAAACCACTTTTCGCACTTGTGTTGGTGCAGGAAACCACTTTTGCACTTGTATTAGTGTGGAAAAAACACTTTTTGCACTTGTGATAGTGTTGAAAAACTACTTTTCGAACTTGTGTTAGTGTTGAAAACCACTTTTCGCACTTGTGTTAGTGTTGAAAAACCACTTTTCGCACTTGTGTTGGTGCAGGAAACCACTTTTGCACTTGTATTAGTGTGGAAAAAACACTTTTTGCACTTGTGGTAGTGTTGAAAAACCACTTTTCGCACTTGTGTTAGTGTTGAAAAACCACTTTTCGCACCTGTGTTAGTGTTGAAAAACCACTTTTCGCACTTGTGTTGGTGCAGGAAACCACTTTTGCACTTGTATTGGTGTGGAAAAAACACTTTTTGCACTTGTGATAGTGTTGAAAAACCATTTTTCGCACTTGTGTTAGTGTTGAAAAACCACTTTTCGCACTTGTGATGGTGCAGGAAACCACCTTTGCACTTGTATTAGTGTGGAAAAAACACTTTTCGCACTTGTGTTAGTGTTGAAAAACCACTTTTCGCACTTGTGTTAGTGTTGAAAAACCACTTTTTGCACTTGTGTTGGTGCAGGAAACCACTTTTGCACTTGTATTAGTGTGGAAAAAACAATTTTTGCACTTGTGATAGTGTTGAAAAACCACTTTTCGCACTTGTGTTAGTGTTGAAAAACCACTTTTCGCACTTGTGTTGGTGCAGGAAACCACTTTTGCACTTGTATTAGTGTGGAATAAACACTTTTTGCACTTGTGTTGGTGCAGGAAACCACTTTTGCACTTGTATTAGTGTGGAATAAACACTTTTTGCACTTGTGATAGTGTTGAAAAACCACTTTTCGCACTTGTGTTAGTGTTGAAAAACCACTTTTGCACTTATGTTAGTGTTGAAAAACCACTTTTCGCACTTGTGTTGGTGCAGGAAACCACTTTTGCACTTGTATTAGTGTGGAAAAAACACTTTTCGCACTTGTGTTAGTGTTGAAAAACCACTTTTCGCACTTGTGTTAGTGTTGAAAAATCACTTTTCACACTTGTGTTAGTGTTGAAAAACCACTTTTCGCACTTGTGTTGTTGCAGGAAACCACTTTTGCACTTGTATTAGTGTGGAAAAAACACTTTTTGCACTTGTGATAGTGTTGAAAAACCACTTTTCGCACTTGTGTTAGTGTTGAAAAACCACTTTTCGCACTTGTGTTAGTGTTGAAAAACCACTTTTCGCACTTGTGTTAGTGCAGGAAACCACTTTTGCACTTGTATTAGTGTGGAAAAAACACTTTTTGCACTTGTGATAGTGTTGAAAAACCACTTTTCGCACTTGTGTTAGTGTTGAAAAACCACTTTTCGCACTTGTGTTGGTGTTGAAAAACCACTTTTCGCACTTGTGTTGGTGCAGGAAACCACTTTTGCACTTGTATTAGTGTGGAAAAAACACTTTTTGCACTTGTGATAGTGTTGAAAAACTACTTTTCGAACTTGTGTTAGTGTTGAAAAACCACTTTTCGCACTTGTGTTAGTGTTGAAAAACCACTTTTCGCACTTGTGTTGGTGCAGGAAACCACTTTTGCACTTGTATTAGTGTGGAAAAAACACTTTTTGCACTTGTGATAGTGTTGAAAAACCACTTTTCGCACTTGTGTTAGTGTTGAAAAACCACTTTTCGCACCTGTGTTAGTGTTGAAAAACCACTTTTTGCACTTGTGTTGGTGCAGGAAACCACTTTTGCACTTGTATTAGTGTGGAAAAACACTTTTTTCACTTGTGATAGTGTTGAAAAACCATTTTTCGCACTTGTGTTAGTGTTGAAAAACCACTTTTCGCACTTGTGATGGTGCAGGAAACCACCTTTGCACTTGTATTAGTGTGGAAAAAACACTTTTCGCACTTGTGTTAGTGTTGAAAAACCACTTTTCGCACTTGCGTTAGTGTTGAAAAACCACTTTTTGCACTTGTGTTGGTGCAGGAAACCACTTTTGCACTTGTATTAGTGTGGAAAAAACAATTTTTGCACTTGTGGTAGTGTTGAAAAACCACTTTTCGCACTTATGTTAGTGTTGAAAAACCACTTTTCGCACTTGTGTTGGTGCAGGAAACCACTTTTGGACTTGTATTCGTGTGGAAAACCACTTTTCGCACTTGTGTTAGTGTTGAAAAACCACTTTTCGCACTGTGTTAGTGTTGAAAAACCACGTTTCGCACTTGTATTGGTGCAGGAAACCACTTTTGCACTTGTATTAGTGTGTAAAAAACAATTTTTGCACTTGTGATAGTGTTGAAAAACCACTTTTCGCACTTGTGTTAGTGTTGAAAAACCACTTTCGCACTTATGTTAGTGTTGAAAAACCACTTTTCGCACTTGTGTTGGTGCAGGAAACCACTTTTGCACTTGTATTAGTGTGGAAAAAACACTTTTCGCACTTGTGTTAGTGTTGAAAAACCACTTTTCGCACTTGTGTTAGTGTTGAAAAACCACTTTTCACACTTGTGTTAGTGTTGAAAAACCACTTTTCGCACTTGTGTTGTTGCAGGAAACCACTTTTGCACTTGTATTAGTGTGGAAAAAACACTTTTTGCACTTGTGATAGTGTTGAAAAACCACTTTTCCCACTTGTGTTAGTGTTGAAAAACCACTTTTCGCACTTGTGTTGGTGCAGGAAACCACTTTTGCACCTGTATTAGTGTGGGAAAAACACTTTTTGCACTTGTGATAGTGTTGAAAAACCACTTTTTGCACTTGTGTTAGTGTTGAAAAACCACTTTTCGCACTTGTGTTGGTGCAGAAAACCACTTTTGCACTTGTATTAGTGTGGAAAAACAACTTTTCGCACTTGTGTTAGTGTTGAAAAACCACTTTTCGCACTTGTGTTAGTGTTGAAAAACCACTTTTCGCACTTGTGTTGGTGCAGGAAACCACTTTTGCACTTGTATTAGTGTGGAAAAAACACTTTTTGCACTTGTGATAGTGTTGAAAAACCACTTTTCGCACTTGTGTTAGTGTTGAAAAAACACTTTTCGCACTTGTGTTAGTGTTGAAAAACCACTTTTCGCACTTGTGTTAGTGCAGGAAACCACTTTTGCACTTGTATTAGTGTGGAAAAAACACTTTTTGCACTTGTGATAGTGTTGAAAAACCACTTTTCGCACTTGTGTTAGTGTTGAAAAAACACTTTTCGCAATTGTGTTAGTGTTGAAAAACCACTTTTCGCACTTGTGTTGGTGCAGGAAACCACTTTTGCACTTGTATTAGTGTGGAAAAAACACTTTTTGCACTTGTGATAGTGTTGAAAAACTACTTTTCGAACTTGTGTTAGTGTTGAAAACCACTTTTCGCACTTGTGTTAGTGTTGAAAAACCACTTTTCGCACTTGTGTTGGTGCAGGAAACCACTTTTGCACTTGTATTAGTGTGGAAAAAACACTTTTTGCACTTGTGGTAGTGTTGAAAAACCACTTTTCGCACTTGTGTTAGTGTTGAAAAACCACTTTTCGCACCTGTGTTAGTGTTGAAAAACCACTTTTCGCACTTGTGTTGGTGCAGGAAACCACTTTTGCACTTGTATTGGTGTGGAAAAAACACTTTTTGCACTTGTGATAGTGTTGAAAAACCATTTTTCGCACTTGTGTTAGTGTTGAAAAACCACTTTTCGCACTTGTGATGGTGCAGGAAACCACCTTTGCACTTGTATTAGTGTGGAAAAAACACTTTTCGCACTTGTGTTAGTGTTGAAAAACCACTTTTCGCACTTGTGTTAGTGTTGAAAAACCACTTTTTGCACTTGTGTTGGTGCAGGAAACCACTTTTGCACTTGTATTAGTGTGGAAAAAACAATTTTTGCACTTGTGGTAGTGTTGAAAAACCACTTTTCGCACTTGTGTTAGTGTTGAAAAACCACTTTTCGCACTTGTGTTGGTGCAGGAAACCACTTTTGGACTTGTATTAGTGTGGAAAACCACTTTTCGCACTTGTGTTAGTGTTGAAAAACCACTTTTCGCACTGTGTTAGTGTTGAAACACCACGTTTCGCACTTGTATTGGTGCAGGAAACCACTTTTGCACTTGTATTAGTGTGGAAAAAACACTTTTTGCACTTGTGATAGTGTTGAAAAACCACTTTTCGCACTTGTGTTAGTGTTGGAAAACCACTTTTCGCACTTGTGTTAGTGTTGAAAAACCACTTTTCGCACTTGTGTTAGTGTTGAAAAACCACTTTTCGCACTTGTGTTGGTGCAGGAAACCACTTTTGCACTTGTATTAGTGTGGAAAAACCACTTTTCGCACTTGTGTTAGTGTTGAAAAACCACTTTTCGCACTTGTGTTAGTGTTGAAAAACCACTTTTCGCACTTGTGTTAGTGTTGAAAAACCACTTTTCGCACTTGTGTTAGTGTTGAAAAACCACTTTTCGCACTTGTGTTGGTGCAGGAAACCACTTTTGCACTTGTATTCGTGTGGAAAAAACACTTTTTGCACTTGTGATAGTGTTGAAAAACCACTTTTCGCACTTGTGTTAGTGTTGAAAAACCACTTTTCGCACTTGTGTTGGTGCAGGAAACCACTTTTGCACTTGTATTAGTGTGGGAAAAACACTTTTTGCACTGGTGATAGTGTTGAAAAACCACTTTTCGCACTTGTGTTGGTGTTGAAAAACCACTTTTGGCACTTGTGTTGGTGCAGGAAACCACTTTTGCACTTGTATTAGTGTGGAAAAAACACTTTTCGCACTTGTGTTAGTGTTGAAAAACCACTTTTCGCACGTGTGTTAGTGTTGAAAAACCACTTTTCGCACTTGTGTTGGTGCAGGAAACCACTTTTGCACTTGTATTAGTGTGGAAAAACCACTTTTCGCACTTGTGTTAGTGTTGAAAAACCACTTTTCGCACTTGTGTTAGTGTTGAAAAACCACTTTTCGCACTTGTGTTGGTGCAGGAAACCACGTTTGCACTTGTATTAATGTGGAAAAACCACTTTTCGCACATGTGTTAGTGTTGAAAAACCACTTTTCGCACTTGTGTTAGTGTTGAAAAACCACTTTTCGCACTTGTGTTGGTGCAGGAAACCACTTTTGCACTTGTATTAGTGTGGAAAAACACTTTTTTCACTTGTGATAGTGTTGAAAAACCACTTTTCGCACTTGTGTTAGTGTTGAAAAACCACTTTTCGCACTTGTGTTGGTGCAGGAAACCACTTTTGCACTTGTATTAGTGTGGAAAAACCACTTTTCGCACTTATGTTAGTGTTGAAAAACCATTTTTCGCACTTGTGTTAGTGTTGAAAAACCACTTTTCGCACTTGTGATGGTGCAGGAAACCACCTTTGCACTTGTATTAGTGTGGAAAAAACACTTTTCGCACTTGTGTTAGTGTTGAAAAACCACTTTTCGCACTTGTGTTAGTGTTGAAAAACCACTTTTTGCACTTGTGTTGGTGCAGGAAACCACTTTTGCACTTGTATTAGTGTGGAAAAAACAATTTTTGCACTTGTGGTAGTGTTGAAAAACCACTTTTCGCACTTGTGTTAGTGTTGAAAAACCACTTTTCGCACTTGTGTTGGTGCAGGAAACCACTTTTGGACTTGTATTAGTGTGGAAAACCACTTTTCGCACTTGTGTTAGTGTTGAAAAACTACTTTTCGCACTGTGTTAGTGTTGAAAAACCACGTTTCGCACTTGTATTGGTGCAGGAAACCACTTTTGCACTTGTATTAGTGTGGAAAAAACACTTTTTGCACTTGTGATAGTGTTGAAAAACCACTTTTCGCACTTGTGTTAGTGTTGGAAAACCACTTTTCGCACTTGTGTTAGTGTTGAAAAACCACTTTTCGCACTTGTGTTAGTGTTGAAAAACCACTTTTCGCACTTGTGTTAGTGTTGAAAAACCACTTTTCGCACTTGTGTTAGTGTTGAAAAACCACTTTTCGCACTTGTGTTGGTGCAGGAAACCACTTTTGCACTTGTATTAGTGTGGAAAAAACACTTTTTGCACTTGTGATAGTGTTGAAAAACCAATTTTCGCACTTGTGTTAGTGTTGAAAAACCACTTTTCGCACTTGTGTTGGTGCAGGAAACCACTTTTGCACTTGTATTAGTGTGGGAAAAACCACTTTTCGCACTTGTGTTAGTGTTGAAAAACCACTTTTCGCACTTGTGTTGGTGCAGGAAACCACTTTTGCACTTGTATTAGTGTGGAAAAAACACTTTTTGCACTTGTGATAGTGTTGAAAAACCACTTTTTGCACTTGTGTTAGTGTTGAAAAACCACTTTTCGCACTTGTGTTGGTGCAGAAAACCACTTTTGCACTTGTATTAGTGTGGAAAAACAACTTTTCGCACTTGTGTTAGTGTTGAAAAACCACTTTTCGCACTTGTGTTAGTGTTGAAAAACCACTTTTCGCACTTGTGTTGGTGCAGGAAACCACTTTTGCACTTGTATTAGTGTGGAAAAAACACTTTTTGCACTTGTGATAGTGTTGAAAAACCACTTTTCGCACTTGTGTTAGTGTTGAAAAACCACTTTTCGCACTTGTGTTAGTGTTGAAAAACCACTTTTCACACTTGTGTTGGTGCAGGAAACCACTTTTGCACTTGTATTAGTGTGGAAAAAACACTTTTTGCACTTGTGATAGTGTTGAAAAACTACTTTTCTAACTTGTGTTAGTGTTGAAAAACCACTTTTCGCACTTGTGTTAGTGTTGAAAAACCACTTTTCGCACTTGTGTTGGTGCAGGAAACCACTTTGCACTTGTATTAGTGTGGAAAAACAACTTTTCGCACTTGTGTTAGTGTTGAAAAACCACTTTTCGCACTTGTGTTAGTGTTGAAAAACCACTTTTCGCACTTGTGTTGGTGCAGGAAACCACTTTTGCACTTGTATTAGTGTGGAAAAAACACTTTTTGCACTTGTGATAGTGTTGAAAAACCACTTTTCGCACTTGTGTTAGTGTTGAAAAACCACTTTTCGCACTTGTGTTAGTGTTGAAAAACCACTTTTCACACTTGTGTTGGTGCAGGAAACCACTTTTGCACTTGTATTAGTGTGGAAAAAACACTTTTTGCACTTGTGATAGTGTTGAAAAACTACTTTTCTAACTTGTGTTAGTGTTGAAAAACCACTTTTCGCACTTGTGTTAGTGTTGAAAAACCACTTTTCGCACTTGTGTTGGTGCAGGAAACCACTTTGCACTTGTATTAGTGTGGAAAAAACACTTTTTGCACTTGTGATAGTGTTGAAAAACCACTTTTCGCACTTGTGATGGTGCAGGAAACCACTTTTGCACTTGTATTAGTGTGGAAAAAACAATTTTTGCACTTGTGGTAGTGTTGAAAAACCACTTTTCGCACTTGTGTTAGTGTTGAAAAACCACTTTTCGCACTTGTGTTGGTGCAGGAAACCACTTTTGGACTTGTATTAGTGTGGAAAACCACTTTTCGCACTTGTGTTAGTGTTGAAAAACCACTTTTCGCACTGTGTTAGTGTTGAAACACCACGTTTCGCACTTGTATTGGTGCAGGAAACCACTTTTGCACTTGTATTAGTGTGGAAAAAACACTTTTTGCACTTGTGATAGTGTTGAAAAACCACTTTTCGCACTTGTGTTAGTGTTGGAAAACCACTTTTCGCACTTGTGTTAGTGTTGAAAAACCACTTTTCGCACTTGTGTTAGTGTTGAAAAACCACTTTTCGCACTTGTGTTGGTGCAGGAAACCACTTTTGCACTTGTATTAGTGTGGAAAAACCACTTTTCGCACTTGTGTTAGTGTTGAAAAACCACTTTTCGCACTTGTGTTAGTGTTGAAAAACCACTTTTCGCACTTGTGTTAGTGTTGAAAAACCACTTTTCGCACTTGTGTTAGTGTTGAAAAACCACTTTTCGCACTTGTGTTGGTGCAGGAAACCACTTTTGCACTTGTATTCGTGTGGAAAAAACACTTTTTGCACTTGTGATAGTGTTGAAAAACCACTTTTCGCACTTGTGTTAGTGTTGAAAAACCACTTTTCGCACTTGTGTTGGTGCAGGAAACCACTTTTGCACTTGTATTAGTGTGGGAAAAACACTTTTTGCACTGGTGATAGTGTTGAAAAACCACTTTTCGCACTTGTGTTGGTGTTGAAAAACCACTTTTGGCACTTGTGTTGGTGCAGGAAACCACTTTTGCACTTGTATTAGTGTGGAAAAAACACTTTTCGCACTTGTGTTAGTGTTGAAAAACCACTTTTCGCACGTGTGTTAGTGTTGAAAAACCACTTTTCGCACTTGTGTTGGTGCAGGAAACCACTTTTGCACTTGTATTAGTGTGGAAAAACCACTTTTCGCACTTGTGTTAGTGTTGAAAAACCACTTTTCGCACTTGTGTTAGTGTTGAAAAACCACTTTTCGCACTTGTGTTGGTGCAGGAAACCACGTTTGCACTTGTATTAGTGTGGAAAAACCACTTTTCGCACATGTGTTAGTGTTGAAAAACCACTTTTCGCACTTGTGTTAGTGTTGAAAAACCACTTTTCGCACTTGTGTTGGTGCAGGAAACCACTTTTGCACTTGTATTAGTGTGGAAAAACACTTTTTTCACTTGTGATAGTGTTGAAAAACCACTTTTCGCACTTGTGTTAGTGTTGAAAAACCACTTTTCGCACTTGTGTTGGTGCAGGAAACCACTTTTGCACTTGTATTAGTGTGGAAAAACCACTTTTCGCACTTATGTTAGTGTTGAAAAACCATTTTTCGCACTTGTGTTAGTGTTGAAAAACCACTTTTCGCACTTGTGATGGTGCAGGAAACCACCTTTGCACTTGTATTAGTGTGGAAAAAACACTTTTCGCACTTGTGTTAGTGTTGAAAAACCACTTTTCGCACTTGTGTTAGTGTTGAAAAACCACTTTTTGCACTTGTGTTGGTGCAGGAAACCACTTTTGCACTTGTATTAGTGTGGAAAAAACAATTTTTGCACTTGTGGTAGTGTTGAAAAACCACTTTTCGCACTTGTGTTAGTGTTGAAAAACCACTTTTCGCACTTGTGTTGGTGCAGGAAACCACTTTTGGACTTGTATTAGTGTGGAAAACCACTTTTCGCACTTGTGTTAGTGTTGAAAAACTACTTTTCGCACTGTGTTAGTGTTGAAAAACCACGTTTCGCACTTGTATTGGTGCAGGAAACCACTTTTGCACTTGTATTAGTGTGGAAAAAACACTTTTTGCACTTGTGATAGTGTTGAAAAACCACTTTTCGCACTTGTGTTAGTGTTGGAAAACCACTTTTCGCACTTGTGTTAGTGTTGAAAAACCACTTTTCGCACTTGTGTTAGTGTTGAAAAACCACTTTTCGCACTTGTGTTAGTGTTGAAAAACCACTTTTCGCACTTGTGTTAGTGTTGAAAAACCACTTTTCGCACTTGTGTTGGTGCAGGAAACCACTTTTGCACTTGTATTAGTGTGGAAAAAACACTTTTTGCACTTGTGATAGTGTTGAAAAACCAATTTTCGCACTTGTGTTAGTGTTGAAAAACCACTTTTCGCACTTGTGTTGGTGCAGGAAACCACTTTTGCACTTGTATTAGTGTGGGAAAAACCACTTTTCGCACTTGTGTTAGTGTTGAAAAACCACTTTTCGCACTTGTGTTGGTGCAGGAAACCACTTTTGCACTTGTATTAGTGTGGAAAAAACACTTTTTGCACTTGTGATAGTGTTGAAAAACACTTTTTGCACTTGTGTTAGTGTTGAAAAACCACTTTTCGCACTTGTGTTGGTGCAGAAAACCACTTTTGCACTTGTATTAGTGTGGAAAAACAACTTTTCGCACTTGTGTTAGTGTTGAAAAACCACTTTTCGCACTTGTGTTAGTGTTGAAAAACCACTTTTCGCACTTGTGTTGGTGCAGGAAACCACTTTTGCACTTGTATTAGTGTGGAAAAAACACTTTTTGCACTTGTGATAGTGTTGAAAAACCACTTTTCGCACTTGTGTTAGTGTTGAAAAACCACTTTTCGCACTTGTGTTAGTGTTGAAAAACCACTTTTCACACTTGTGTTGGTGCAGGAAACCACTTTTGCACTTGTATTAGTGTGGAAAAAACACTTTTTGCACTTGTGATAGTGTTGAAAAACTACTTTTCTAACTTGTGTTAGTGTTGAAAAACCACTTTTCGCACTTGTGTTAGTGTTGAAAAACCACTTTTCGCACTTGTGTTGGTGCAGGAAACCACTTTGCACTTGTATTAGTGTGGAAAAACAACTTTTCGCACTTGTGTTAGTGTTGAAAAACCACTTTTCGCACTTGTGTTAGTGTTGAAAAACCACTTTTCGCACTTGTGTTGGTGCAGGAAACCACTTTTGCACTTGTATTAGTGTGGAAAAAACACTTTTTGCACTTGTGATAGTGTTGAAAAACCACTTTTCGCACTTGTGTTAGTGTTGAAAAACCACTTTTCGCACTTGTGTTAGTGTTGAAAAACCACTTTTCACACTTGTGTTGGTGCAGGAAACCACTTTTGCACTTGTATTAGTGTGGAAAAAACACTTTTTGCACTTGTGATAGTGTTGAAAAACTACTTTTCTAACTTGTGTTAGTGTTGAAAAACCACTTTTCGCACTTGTGTTAGTGTTGAAAAACCACTTTTCGCACTTGTGTTGGTGCAGGAAACCACTTTGCACTTGTATTAGTGTGGAAAAAACACTTTTTGCACTTGTGATAGTGTTGAAAAACCACTTTTCGCACTTGTGATGGTGCAGGAAACCACTTTTGCACTTGTATTAGTGTGGAAAAAACAATTTTTGCACTTGTGGTAGTGTTGAAAAACCACTTTTCGCACTTGTGTTAGTGTTGAAAAACCACTTTTCGCACTTGTGTTGGTGCAGGAAACCACTTTTGGACTTGTATTAGTGTGGAAAACCACTTTTCGCACTTGTGTTAGTGTTGAAAAACCACTTTTCGCACTGTGTTAGTGTTGAAAAACCACGTTTCGCACTTGTGTTAGTGTTGAAAAACCACTTTTCGCACTTGTGTTAGTGTTGAAAAACCACTTTTCGCACTTGTGTTAGTGTTGAAAAACCACTTTTCGCACTTGTGTTAGTGTTGAAAAACCACTTTTCGCACTTGTGTTAGTGTTGAAAAACCACTTTTCGCACTTGTGTTGGTGCAGGAAACCACTTTTGCACTTGTATTAGTGTGGAAAAACCACTTTTCGCACTTGTGTTAGTGTTGAAAAACCACTTTTCGCAGTTGTGTTAGTGTTGAAAAACCACTTTTCGCACTTGTGTTAGTGTTGAAAAACCACTTTTCACACTTGTGTTAGTGTTGAAAAACCACTTTTCGCACTTGTGTTGGTGTAGGAAACCACTTTTGCACTTGTATTAGTGTGGAAAAAACACTTTTTGCACTTGTGATAGTGTTGAAAAACCACTTTTCGCACTTGTGTTAGTGTTGAAAAACCACTTTTGGCACTTGTGTTGGTGCAGGAAACCACTTTTGCACTTGTATTGGTGTGGGAAAAACACTTTTTGCACTGGTGATAGTGTTGAAAAACCACTTTTCGCACTTGTGTTAGTGTTGAAAAACCACTTTTGGCACTTGTGTTGGTGCAGGAAACCACTTTTGCACTTGTATTAGTGTGGAAAAAACACTTTTCGCACTTGTGTTAGTGTTGAAAAACCACTTTTCGCACGTGTGTTAGTGTTGAAAAACCACTTTTCGCACTTGTGTTGGTGCAGGAAACCACTTTTGCACTTGTATTAGTGGGGGAAAACCACTTTTCGCACATGTGTTAGTGTTGAAAAACCACTTTTCGCACTTGTGTTAGTGTTGAAAAATAACTTTTCACACTTGTGTTAGTGTTGAAAAACCACTTTTCGCACTTGTGTTGTTGCAGGAAACCACTTTTGCACTTGTATTAGTGTGGAAAAAACACTTTTTGCACTTGTGATAGTGTTGAAAAACCACTTTTCGCACTTGTGTTAGTGTTGAAAAACCACTTTTCGCACTTGTGTTAGTGTTGAAAAACCACTTTTCGCACTTGTGTTAGTGCAGGAAACCACTTTTGCACTTGTATTAGTGTGGAAAAAACACTTTTTGCACTTGTGATAGTGTTGAAAAACCACTTTTCGCACTTGTGTTAGTGTTGAAAAACCACTTTTCGCACTTGTGTTGGTGTTGAAAAACCACTTTTCGCACTTGTGTTGGTGCAGGAAACCACTTTTGCACTTGTATTAGTGTGGAAAAAACACTTTTTGCACTTGTGATAGTGTTGAAAAACTACTTTTCGAACTTGTGTTAGTGTTGAAAAACCACTTTTCGCACTTGTGTTAGTGTTGAAAAACCACTTTTCGCACTTGTGTTGGTGCAGGAAACCACTTTTGCACTTGTATTAGTGTGGAAAAAACACTTTTTGCACTTGTGATAGTGTTGAAAAACTACTTTTCGCACTTGTGTTAGTGTTGAAAAACCACTTTTCGCACCTGTGTTAGTGTTGAAAAACCACTTTTCGCACTTGTGTTGGTGCAGGAAACCACTTTTGCACTTGTATTAGTGTGGAAAAACACTTTTTTCACTTGTGATAGTGTTGAAAAACCATTTTTCGCACTTGTGTTAGTGTTGAAAAACCACTTTTCGCACTTGTGATGGTGCAGGAAACCACCTTTGCACTTGTATTAGTGTGGAAAAAACACTTTTCGCACTTGTGTTAGTGTTGAAAAACCACTTTTCGCACTTGCGTTAGTGTTGAAAAACCACTTTTTGCACTTGTGTTGGTGCAGGAAACCACTTTTGCACTTGTATTAGTGTGGAAAAAACAATTTTTGCACTTGTGGTAATGTTGAAAAACCACTTTTCGCACTTATGTTAGTGTTGAAAAACCACTTTTCGCACTTGTGTTGGTGCAGGAAACCACTTTTGGACTTGTATTCGTGTGGAAAACCACTTTTCGCACTTGTGTTAGTGTTGAAAAACCACTTTTCGCACTGTGTTAGTGTTGAAAAACCACGTTTCGCACTTGTATTGGTGCATGAAACCACTTTTGCACTTGTATTAGTGTGTAAAAAACAATTTTTGCACTTGTGATAGTGTTGAAAAACCACTTTTCGCACTTGTGTTAGTGTTGGAAAACCACTTTTCGCACTTGTGTTAGTGTTGAAAAACCACTTTTCGCACTTGTGTTAGTGTTGAAAAACCACTTTTCGCACTTGTGTTAGTGTTGAAAAACCACTTTTCGCACTTGTGTTGGTGCAGGAAACCACTTTTGCACCTGTATTAGTGTGGGAAAAACACTTTTTGCACTTGTGATAGTGTTGAAAAACCACTTTTTGCACTTGTGTTAGTGTTGAAAAACCACTTTTCGCACTTGTGTTGGTGCAGAAAACCACTTTTGCACTTGTATTAGTGTGGAAAAACAACTTTTCGCACTTGTGTTAGTGTTGAAAAACCACTTTTCGCACTTGTGTTAGTGTTGAAAAACCACTTTTCGCACTTGTGTTGGTGCAGGAAACCACTTTTGCACTTGTATTAGTGTGGAAAAAACACTTTTTGCACTTGTGATAGTGTTGAAAAACCACTTTTCGCACTTGTGTTAGTGTTGAAAAAACACTTTTCGCACTTGTGTTAGTGTTGAAAAACCACTTTTCGCACTTGTGTTAGTGCAGGAAACCACTTTTGCACTTGTATTAGTGTGGAAAAAACACTTTTTGCACTTGTGATAGTGTTGAAAAACCACTTTTCGCACTTGTGTTAGTGTTGAAAAAACACTATTCGCACTTGTGTTAGTGTTGAAAAACCACTTTTCGCACTTGTGTTGGTGCAGGAAACCACTTTTGCACTTGTATTAGTGTGGAAAAAACACTTTTTGCACTTGTGATAGTGTTGAAAAACTACTTTTCGAACTTGTGTTAGTGTTGAAAACCACTTTTCGCACTTGTGTTAGTGTTGAAAAACCACTTTTCGCACTTGTTTTGGTGCAGGAAACCACTTTTGCACTTGTATTAGTGTGGAAAAAACACTTTTTGCACTTGTGGTAGTGTTGAAAAACCACTTTTCGCACTTGTGTTAGTGTTGAAAAACCACTTTTCGCACCTGTGTTAGTGTTGAAAAACCACTTTTCGCACTTGTGTTGGTGCAGGAAACCACTTTTGCACTTGTATTAGTGTGGAAAAAACACTTTTTGCACTTGTGATAGTGTTGAAAAACCATTTTTCGCACTAGTGTTAGTGTTGAAAAACCACTTTTCGCACTTGTGATGGTGCAGGAAACCACCTTTGCACTTGTATTAGTGTGGAAAAAACACTTTTCGCACTTGTGTTAGTGTTGAAAAACCACTTTTCGCACTTGTGTTAGTGTTGAAAAACCACTTTTTGCACTTGTGTTGGTGCAGGAAACCACTTTTGCACTTGTATTAGTGTGGAAAAAACAATTTTCGCACTTGTGGTAGTGTTGAAAAACCACTTTTCGCACTTGTGTTAGTGTTGAAAAACCACTTTTCGCACTTGTTTTGGTGCAGGAAACCACTTTTGGACTTGTATTAGTGTGGGAAACCACTTTTCGCACTTGTGTTAGTGTTGAAAAACCACTTTTCGCACTGTGTTAGTGTTGAAAAACCACGTTTCGCACTTGTATTGGTGCAGGAAACCACTTTTGCACTTGTATTAGTGTGGAAAAAACACTTTTTGCACTTGTGATAGTGTTGAAAAACCACTTTTCGCACTTGTGTTAGTGTTGGAAAACCACTTTTCGCACTTGTGTTAGTGTTGAAAAACCACTTTTCGCACTTGTGTTAGTGTTGAAAAACCACTTTTTGCACTTGTGATAGTGTTGAAAAACTACTTTTCTAACTTGTGTTAGTGTTGAAAAACCACTTTTCGCACTTGTGTTAGTGTTGAAAAACCACTTTTCGCACTTGTGTTAGTGTTGAAAAACCACTTTTCGCACTTGTGTTAGTGTGGAAAAACAACTTTTCGCACTTGTGTTAGTGTTGAAAAACCACTTTTCGCACTTGTGTTAGTGTTGAAAAACCACTTTTCGCACTTGTGTTGGTGCAGGAAACCACTTTTGCACTTGTATTAGTGTGGAAAAAACACTTTTTGCACTTGTGATAGTGTTGAAAAACCACTTTTCGCACTTGTGTTAGTGTTGAAAAACCACTTTTCGCACTTGTGTTAGTGTTGAAAAACCACTTTTCACACTTGTGTTGGTGCAGGAAACCACTTTTGCACTTGTATTAGTGTGGAAAAAACACTTTTTGCACTTGTGATAGTGTTGAAAAACTACTTTTCTAACTTGTGTTAGTGTTGAAAAACCACTTTTCGCACTTGTGTTAGTGTTGAAAAACCACTTTTCGCACTTGTGTTGGTGCAGGAAACCACTTTGCACTTGTATTAGTGTGGAAAAAACACTTTTTGCACTTGTGATAGTGTTGAAAAACCACTTTTCGCACTTGTGATGGTGCAGGAAACCACTTTTGCACTTGTATTAGTGTGGAAAAAACAATTTTTGCACTTGTGGTAGTGTTGAAAAACCACTTTTCGCACTTGTGTTAGTGTTGAAAAACCACTTTTCGCACTTGTGTTGGTGCAGGAAACCACTTTTGGACTTGTATTAGTGTGGAAAACCACTTTTCGCACTTGTGTTAGTGTTGAAAAACCACTTTTCGCACTGTGTTAGTGTTGAAAAACCACGTTTCGCACTTGTGTTAGTGTTGAAAAACCACTTTTCGCACTTGTGTTAGTGTTGAAAAACCACTTTTCGCACTTGTGTTAGTGTTGAAAAACCACTTTTCGCACTTGTGTTAGTGTTGAAAAACCACTTTTCGCACTTGTGTTAGTATTGAAAAACCACTTTTCGCACTTGTGTTGGTGCAGGAAACCACTTTTGCACTTGTATTAGTGTGGAAAAACCACTTTTCGCACTTGTGTTAGTGTTGAAAAACCACTTTTCGCAGTTGTGTTAGTGTTGAAAAACCACTTTTCGCACTTGTGTTAGTGTTGAAAAACCACTTTTCACACTTGTGTTAGTGTTGAAAAACCACTTTTCGCACTTGTGTTGGTGTAGGAAACCACTTTTGCACTTGTATTAGTGTGGAAAAAACACTTTTTGCACTTGTGATAGTGTTGAAAAACCACTTTTCGCACTTGTGTTAGTGTTGAAAAACCACTTTTGGCACTTGTGTTGGTGCAGGAAACCACTTTTGCACTTGTATTGGTGTGGGAAAAACACTTTTTGCACTGGTGATAGTGTTGAAAAACCACTTTTCGCACTTGTGTTAGTGTTGAAAAACCACTTTTGGCACTTGTGTTGGTGCAGGAAACCACTTTTGCACTTGTATTAGTGTGGAAAAAACACTTTTCGCACTTGTGTTAGTGTTGAAAAACCACTTTTCGCACGTGTGTTAGTGTTGAAAAACCACTTTTCGCACTTGTGTTGGTGCAGGAAACCACTTTTGCACTTGTATTAGTGGGGAAAAAGCACTTTTTGCACTTGTGATAGTGTTGAAAAACCACTTTTCGCACTTGTGTTAGTGTTGAAAAACCACTTTTCGCACTTGTGTTAGTGTTGAAAAACCACTTTTCGCACTTGTGTTGGTGCAGGAAACCACTTTTGCGCTTGTATTAGTGTGGAAAAAACACTTTTTGCACTTGTGATAGTGTTGAAAATCCACTTTTCACACTTGTGTTAGTCTTGAAAAACCACTTTTCGCACTTGTGTTGGTGCAGGAAACCACTTTTGCACTTGTATTAGTGTGGAAAAAACACTTTTTGCACTTGTGATAGTGTTGAAAAACTACTTTTCGAACTTGTGTTAGTGTTGAAAAACCACTTTTCGCACTTGTGTTAGTGTTGAAAAACCACTTTTCGCACTTGTGTTGGTGCAGGAAACCACTTTTGCACTTGTATTAGTGTGGAAAAACCACTTTTCGCACTTGTGTTAGTGTTGAAAAACCACTTTTCGCACTTGTGTTAGTGTTGAAAAACCACTTTTCGCACTTGTGTTGGTGCAGGAAACCACTTTTTCACTTGTAATAGTGTGGAAAAAACACTTTTCGCACTTGTGTTAGTGTTGAAAAACCACTTTTCGCACTTGTGTTGGTGCAGGAAACCACTTTTGCACTTGTGATAGTGTTGAAAAACCACTTTTCGCACTTGTGTTAGTGTTGAAAAAAACACTTTTTGCACTTGTGATAGTGTTGAAAAACCACTTTTCGCACTTGTAATAGTATGGAAAAAACACTTTTCGCACTTGTGTTAGTGTTGAAAAACCACTTTTCGCACTTGTGTTGGTGCAGGAAACCACTATTGCACTTGTATTAGTGTGGAAAAATCACTTTTCGCACTTGTGTTAGTGTTCAAAAACCACTTTTGCACTTGTATTACTGTGGAAAAACCACTTTTCGCACTTGTGTTAGTGTTGAAAAACCACTTTTCGCACTTGTGTTAGTGTTGAAAAACCACTTTTCGCACTTGTGTTAGTGTTGAAAAACCACTTTTCGCACTTGTGTTGGTGCAGGAAACCACTTTTGCACTTGTATTAGTGTGGAAAAAACCACTTTTCGCACTTGTGTTAGTGTTGAAAAACCACTTTTGCACTTGTATTAGTGTGGACAAAAACACTTTTCGCACTTGTGTTAGTGTTGAAAAACCACTTTTCGCACTTGTGTTAATGTTGAAAAACCACTTTTCGCAATTGTGTTGGTGCAGGAAACCACTTTTGCACTTGTATTAGTGTGGAAAAACCACTTTTCGCACTTGTGTTAGTGTTGAAAAACCACTTTTGCACTTGTATTACTGTGGAAAAACCACTTTTCGCACTTGTGTTAGTGTTGAAAAAACACTTTTTGCACTTGTGTTGGTGCAGGAAACCACTTTTGCACTTGTATTCGTGTGGAAAAACCACTTTTCGCACTTGTGTTAGTGTGGAAAAAACACTTTTTGCACTTGTGTTAGTGTTGAAAAACCACTTTTCGCACTTGTGTTGGTGCAGGAAACCACTTTTGCACTTGTATTAGTGTGGAAAAACCACTTTTCGCACTTGTGTTAGTGTTGAAAAACCACTTTTCGCACTTGTGTTAGTGTTGAAAAACCACTTTTCGCACTTGTGTTGGTGCAGGAAACCACTTTTGCACTTGTATTAGTGTGGAAAAACCACTTTTTGCACTTGTGTTAGTGTTGCAAAACCACTTTTTGCACTTGTGTGAGTGTTGAAAAACCACTTTTCGCACTTGTGTTAGTGTTGAAAAACCACATTTTGCACTTGTGTTGGTGCAGGAAACCACTTTTGCACTTGTATTAGTGTGGAAAAACCACTTTTCGCACTTGTGTTAGTGTTGAAAAACCACTTTTCGCACTTGTGTTAGTGTTGAAAAACCACTTTTAGCACTTGTGTTGGTGCAGGAAACCACTTTTTCACTTGTAATAGTGTGGAAAAAACACTTTTCGCACTTGTGTTAGTGTTGAAAAACCACTTTTCGCACTTGTGTTGGTGCAGGAAACCACTTTTGCACTTGTGATAGTGTTGAAAAACCACTTTTCGCACTTGTGTTAGTGTTGAAAAAAACACTTTTTGCACTTGTGATAGTGTTGAAAAACCACTTTTCGCACTTGTAATAGTGTGGAAAAAACACTTTTCGCACTTGTGTTGGTGCAGGAAACCACTATTGCACTTGTATTAGTGTGGAAAAATCACTTTTCGCACTTGTGTTAGTGTTGAAAAACCACTTTTGCACTTGTATTACTGTGGAAAAACCACTTTTCGCACTTGTGTTAGTGTTGAAAAACCACTTTTCGCACTTGTGTTAGTGTTGAAAAACCACTTTTCGCACTTGTGTTAGTGTTGAAAAACCACTTTTCGCACTTGTGTTGGTGCAGGAAACCACTTTTGCACTTGTATTAGTGTGGAAAAAACCACTTTTCGCACTTGTGTTAGTGTTGAAAAACCACTTTTCGCACTTGTGTTAGTGTTGAAAAACCACTTTTCGCACTTGTGTTGGTGCAGGAAACCACTTTTGCACTTGTATTAGTGTGGAAAAACCACTTTTCGCACTTGTGTTAGTGTTGAAAAACCACTTTTCGCACTTGTGTTAGTGTTGAAAAACCACTTTTCGCACTTGTGTTAGTGTTGAAAAACCACTTTTCGCACTTGTGTTAGTGTTGAAAAACCACTTTTCGCACTTGTGTTGGTGCAGGAAACCACTTTTGCACTTGTATTAGTGTGGAAAAAACACTTTTTGCACTTGTGATAGTGTTGAAAAACCACTTTTCGCACTTGTGTTAGTGTTGAAAAACCACTTTTCGCACTTGTGTTGGTGCAGGAAACCACTTTTGCACTTGTATTAGTGTGGGAAAAACACTTTTTGCACTGGTGATAGTGTTGAAAAACCACTTTTCGCACTTGTGTTGGTGTTGAAAAACCACTTTTGGCACTTGTGTTGGTGCAGGAAACCACTTTTGCACTTGTATTAGTGTGGAAAAAACACTTTTCGCACTTGTGTTAGTGTTGAAAAACCACTTTTCGCACGTGTGTTAGTGTTGAAAAACCACTTTTCGCACTTGTGTTGGTGCAGGAAACCACTTTTGCACTTGTATTAGTGTGGAAAAACCACTTTTCGCACTTGTGTTAGTGTTGAAAAACCACTTTTCGCACTTGTGTTAGTGTTGAAAAACCACTTTTCGCACTTGTGTTGGTGCAGGAAACCACGTTTGCACTTGTATTAGTGTGGAAAAACCACTTTTCGCACATGTGTTAGTGTTGAAAAACCACTTTTCGCACTTGTGTTAGTGTTGAAAAACCACTTTTCGCACTTGTGTTGGTGCAGGAAACCACTTTTGCACTTGTATTAGTGTGGAAAAACACTTTTTTCACTTGTGATAGTGTTGAAAAACCACTTTTCGCACTTGTGTTAGTGTTGAAAAACCACTTTTCGCACTTGTGTTGGTGCAGGAAACCACTTTTGCACTTGTATTAGTGTGGAAAAACCACTTTTCGCACTTATGTTAGTGTTGAAAAACCATTTTTCGCACTTGTGTTAGTGTTGAAAAACCACTTTTCGCACTTGTGATGGTGCAGGAAACCACCTTTGCACTTGTATTAGTGTGGAAAAAACACTTTTCGCACTTGTGTTAGTGTTGAAAAACCACTTTTCGCACTTGTGTTAGTGTTGAAAAACCACTTTTTGCACTTGTGTTGGTGCAGGAAACCACTTTTGCACTTGTATTAGTGTGGAAAAAACAATTTTTGCACTTGTGGTAGTGTTGAAAAACCACTTTTCGCACTTGTGTTAGTGTTGAAAAACCACTTTTCGCACTTGTGTTGGTGCAGGAAACCACTTTTGGACTTGTATTAGTGTGGAAAACCACTTTTCGCACTTGTGTTAGTGTTGAAAAACTACTTTTCGCACTGTGTTAGTGTTGAAAAACCACGTTTCGCACTTGTATTGGTGCAGGAAACCACTTTTGCACTTGTATTAGTGTGGAAAAAACACTTTTTGCACTTGTGATAGTGTTGAAAAACCACTTTTCGCACTTGTGTTAGTGTTGGAAAACCACTTTTCGCACTTGTGTTAGTGTTGAAAAACCACTTTTCGCACTTGTGTTAGTGTTGAAAAACCACTTTTCGCACTTGTGTTAATGTTGAAAAACCACTTTTCGCACTTGTGTTAGTGTTGAAAAACCACTTTTCGCACTTGTGTTGGTGCAGGAAACCACTTTTGCACTTGTATTAGTGTGGAAAAAACACTTTTTGCACTTGTGATAGTGTTGAAAAACCAATTTTCGCACTTGTGTTAGTGTTGAAAAACCACTTTTCGCACTTGTGTTGGTGCAGGAAACCACTTTTGCACTTGTATTAGTGTGGGAAAAACCACTTTTCGCACTTGTGTTAGTGTTGAAAAACCACTTTTCGCACTTGTGTTGGTGCAGGAAACCACTTTTGCACTTGTATTAGTGTGGAAAAAACACTTTTTGCACTTGTGATAGTGTTGAAAAACCACTTTTTGCACTTGTGTTAGTGTTGAAAAACCACTTTTCGCACTTGTGTTGGTGCAGAAAACCACTTTTGCACTTGTATTAGTGTGGAAAAACAACTTTTCGCACTTGTGTTAGTGTTGAAAAACCACTTTTCGCACTTGTGTTAGTGTTGAAAAACCACTTTTCGCACTTGTGTTGGTGCAGGAAACCACTTTTGCACTTGTATTAGTGTGGAAAAAACACTTTTTGCACTTGTGATAGTGTTGAAAAACCACTTTTCGCACTTGTGTTAGTGTTGAAAAACCACTTTTCGCACTTGTGTTAGTGTTGAAAAACCACTTTTCACACTTGTGTTGGTGCAGGAAACCACTTTTGCACTTGTATTAGTGTGGAAAAAACACTTTTTGCACTTGTGATAGTGTTGAAAAACTACTTTTCTAACTTGTGTTAGTGTTGAAAAACCACTTTTCGCACTTGTGTTAGTGTTGAAAAACCACTTTTCGCACTTGTGTTGGTGCAGGAAACCACTTTGCACTTGTATTAGTGTGGAAAAACAACTTTTCGCACTTGTGTTAGTGTTGAAAAACCACTTTTCGCACTTGTGTTAGTGTTGAAAAACCACTTTTCGCACTTGTGTTGGTGCAGGAAACCACTTTTGCACTTGTATTAGTGTGGAAAAAACACTTTTTGCACTTGTGATAGTGTTGAAAAACCACTTTTCGCACTTGTGTTAGTGTTGAAAAACCACTTTTCGCACTTGTGTTAGTGTTGAAAAACCACTTTTCACACTTGTGTTGGTGCAGGAAACCACTTTTGCACTTGTATTAGTGTGGAAAAAACACTTTTTGCACTTGTGATAGTGTTGAAAAACTACTTTTCTAACTTGTGTTAGTGTTGAAAAACCACTTTTCGCACTTGTGTTAGTGTTGAAAAACCACTTTTCGCACTTGTGTTGGTGCAGGAAACCACTTTGCACTTGTATTAGTGTGGAAAAAACACTTTTTGCACTTGTGATAGTGTTGAAAAACCACTTTTCGCACTTGTGATGGTGCAGGAAACCACTTTTGCACTTGTATTAGTGTGGAAAAAACAATTTTTGCACTTGTGGTAGTGTTGAAAAACCACTTTTCGCACTTGTGTTAGTGTTGAAAAACCACTTTTCGCACTTGTGTTGGTGCAGGAAACCACTTTTGGACTTGTATTAGTGTGGAAAACCACTTTTCGCACTTGTGTTAGTGTTGAAAAACCACTTTTCGCACTTGTGTTAGTGTTGAAAAACCACTTTTCGCACTTGTGTTAGTGTTGAAAAACCACTTTTCGCACTTGTGTTAGTGTTGAAAAACCACTTTTCGCACTTGTGTTAGTGTTGAAAAACCACTTTTCGCACTTGTGTTGGTGCAGGAAACAACTTTTGCACTTGTATTAGTGTGGAAAAACCACTTTTCGCACTTGTGTTAGTGTTGAAAAACCACTTTTCGCAGTTGTGTTAGTGTTGAAAAACCACTTTTCGCACTTGTGTTAGTGTTGAAAAACCACTTTTCACACTTGTGTTAGTGTTGAAAAACCACTTTTCGCACTTGTGTTGGTGTAGGAAACCACTTTTGCACTTGTATTAGTGTGGAAAAAACACTTTTTGCACTTGTGATAGTGTTGAAAAACCACTTTTCGCACTTGTGTTAGTGTTGAAAAACCACTTTTGGCACTTGTGTTGGTGCAGGAAACCACTTTTGCACTTGTATTGGTGTGGGAAAAACACTTTTTGCACTGGTGATAGTGTTGAAAAACCACTTTTCGCACTTGTGTTAGTGTTGAAAAACCACTTTTGGCACTTGTGTTGGTGAAGGAAACCACTTTTGCACTTGTATTAGTGTGGAAAAAACACTTTTCGCACTTGTGTTAGTGTTGAAAAACCACTTTTCGCACGTGTGTTAGTGTTGAAAAACCACTTTTCGCACTTGTGTTGGTGCAGGAAACCACTTTTGCACTTGTATTAGTGGGGAAAAACCACTTTTCGCACATGTGTTAGTGTTGAAAAACCACTTTTCGCACTTGTGTTAGTGTTGAAAAACCACTTTTCGCACTTGTGTTGGTGCAGGAAACCACTTTTGCACTTGTATTAGTGTGGAAAAACCACTTTTCGCACTTGTGTTAGTGTTGAAAAACCACTTTTCACACTTGTGTTGGTGCAGGAAACCACTTTTGCACTTGTATTAGTGTGGAAAAAACACTTTTTGCACTTGTGATAGTGTTGAAAAACTACTTTTCTAACTTGTGTTAGTGTTGAAAAACCACTTTTCGCACTTGTGTTAGTGTTGAAAAACCACTTTTCGCACTTGTGTTGGTGCAGGAAACCACTTTGCACTTGTATTAGTGTGGAAAAAACACTTTTTGCACTTGTGATAGTGTTGAAAAACCACTTTTCGCACTTGTGATGGTGCAGGAAACCACTTTTGCACTTGTATTAGTGTGGAAAAAACAATTTTTGCACTTGTGGTAGTGTTGAAAAACCACTTTTCGCACTTGTGTTAGTGTTGAAAAACCACTTTTCGCACTTGTGTTGGTGCAGGAAACCACTTTTGGACTTGTATTAGTGTGGAAAACCACTTTTCGCACTTGTGTTAGTGTTGAAAAACCACTTTTCGCACTGTGTTAGTGTTGAAAAACCACGTTTCGCACTTGTGTTAGTGTTGAAAAACCACTTTTCGCACTTGTGTTAGTGTTGAAAAACCACTTTTCGCACTTGTGTTAGTGTTGAAAAACCACTTTTCGCACTTGTGTTAGTGTTGAAAAACCACTTTTCGCACTTGTGTTAGTATTGAAAAACCACTTTTCGCACTTGTGTTGGTGCAGGAAACCACTTTTGCACTTGTATTAGTGTGGAAAAACCACTTTTCGCACTTGTGTTAGTGTTGAAAAACCACTTTTCGCAGTTGTGTTAGTGTTGAAAAACCACTTTTCGCACTTGTGTTAGTGTTGAAAAACCACTTTTCACACTTGTGTTAGTGTTGAAAAACCACTTTTCGCACTTGTGTTGGTGTAGGAAACCACTTTTGCACTTGTATTAGTGTGGAAAAAACACTTTTTGCACTTGTGATAGTGTTGAAAAACCACTTTTCGCACTTGTGTTAGTGTTGAAAAACCACTTTTGGCACTTGTGTTGGTGCAGGAAACCACTTTTGCACTTGTATTGGTGTGGGAAAAACACTTTTTGCACTGGTGATAGTGTTGAAAAACCACTTTTCGCACTTGTGTTAGTGTTGAAAAACCACTTTTGGCACTTGTGTTGGTGCAGGAAACCACTTTTGCACTTGTATTAGTGTGGAAAAAACACTTTTCGCACTTGTGTTAGTGTTGAAAAACCACTTTTCGCACGTGTGTTAGTGTTGAAAAACCACTTTTCGCACTTGTGTTGGTGCAGGAAACCACTTTTGCACTTGTATTAGTGGGGAAAACTACTTTTCGCACATGTGTTAGTGTTGAAAAACCACTTTTCGCACTTGTGTTAGTGTTGAAAAACCACTTTTCGCACTTGTGTTGGTGCAGGAAACCACTTTTGCACTTGTATTAGTGTGGAAAAACCACTTTTCGCACTTGTGTTAGTGTTGAAAAACCACTTTTCGCACTTGTGTTAGTGTTGAAAAACCACTTTTCGCACTTGTGTTAGTGTTGAAAAACCACTTTTCGCACTTGTGTTGGTGCAGGAAACCACTTTTGCACTTGTATTAGTGTGGAAAAAACACTTTTTGCACTTGTGATAGTGTTGAAAAACCACTTTTCGCACTTGTGTTAGTGTTGAAAAACCACTTTTCGCACTTGTGTTGGTGCAGGAAACCACTTTTGCACTTGTATTAGTGTGGAAAAAACACTTTTTGCACTTGTGATAGTGTTGAAAAACTACTTTTCGAACTTGTGTTAGTGTTGAAAAACCACTTTTCGCACTTGTGTTAGTGTTGAAAAACCACTTTTCGCACTTGTGTTGGTGCAGGAAACCACTTTTGCACTTGTATTAGTGTGGCAAAAACACTTTTTGCACTTGTGATAGTGTTGAAAAACCACTTTTCGCACTTGTGTTAGTGTTGAAAAACCACTTTTCACACCTGTGTTAGTGTTGAAAAACCACTTTTCGCACTTGTGTTGGTGCAGGAAACCACTTTTGCACTTGTATTAGTGTGGAAAAAACACTTTTTGCACTTGTGATAGTGTTGAAAAACCATTTTTCGCACTTGTGTTAGTGTTGAAAAACCACTTTTCGCACTTGTGATGGTGCAGGAAACCACCTTTGCACTTGTATTAGTGTGGAAAAAACACTTTTCGCACTTGTGTTAGTGTTGAAAAACCACTTTTCGCACTTGTGTTAGTGTTGAAAAACCACTTTTTGCACTTGTGTTGGTGCAGGAAACCACTTTTGCACTTGTATTAGTGTGGAAAAAACAATTTTTGCACTTGTGGTAGTGTTGAAAAACCACTTTTCGCACTTGTGTTAGTGTTGGAAAACCACTTTTCGCACTTGTGTTAGTGTTGAAAAACCACTTTTCGCACTTGTGTTAGTGTTGAAAAACCACTTTTCGCACTTGTGTTAGTGTTGAAAAACCACTTTTCACACTTGTGTTAGTGTTGAAAAACCACTTTTCGCACTTGTGTTGTTGCAGGAAACCACTTTTGCACTTGTATTAGTGTGGAAAAAACACTTTTTGCACTTGTGATAGTGTTGAAAAACCACTTTTCGCACTTGTGTTAGTGTTGAAAAACCACTTTTCGCACTTGTGTTGGTGCAGGAAACCACTTTTGCACTTGTATTAGTGTGGAAAAAACACTTTTTGCACTTGTGATAGTGTTGAAAAACCACTTTTCGCACTTGTGTTAGTGTTGAAAAACCACTTTTCGCACTTGTGTTAGTGTTGAAAAACCACTTTTCGCACTTGTGTTAGTGCAGGAAACCACTTTTGCACTTGAATTAGTGTGGAAAAAGCACTTTTTGCACTTGTGATAGTGTTGAAAAACCACTTTTCGCACTTGTGTTAGTGTTGAAAAACCACTTTTCGCACTTGTGTTAGTGTTGAAAAACCACTTTTCGCACTTGTGTTGGTGCAGGAAACCACTTTTGCGCTTGTATTAGTGTGGAAAAAACACTTTTTGCACTTGTGATAGTGTTGAAAATCCACTTTTCACACTTGTGTTAGTCTTGAAAAACCACTTTTCGCACTTGTGTTGGTGCAGGAAACCACTTTTGCACTTGTATTAGTGTGGAAAAAACACTTTTTGCACTTGTGATAGTGTTGAAAAACTACTTTTCGAACTTGTGTTAGTGTTGAAAAACCACTTTTCGCACTTGTGTTAGTGTTGAAAAACCACTTTTCGCACTTGTGTTGGTGCAGGAAACCACTTTTGCACTTGTATTAGTGTGGAAAAACCACTTTTCGCACTTGTGTTAGTGTTGAAAAACCACTTTTCGCACTTGTGTTAGTGTTGAAAAACCACTTTTCGCACTTGTGTTGGTGCAGGAAACCACTTTTTCACTTGTAATAGTGTGGAAAAAACACTTTTCGCACTTGTGTTAGTGTTGAAAAACCACTTTTCGCACTTGTGTTGGTGCAGGAAACCACTTTTGCACTTGTGATAGTGTTGAAAAACCACTTTTCGCACTTGTGTTAGTGTTGAAAAAAACACTTTTTGCACTTGTGATAGTGTTGAAAAACCACTTTTCGCACTTGTAATAGTATGGAAAAAACACTTTTCGCACTTGTGTTAGTGTTGAAAAACCACTTTTCGCACTTGTGTTGGTGCAGGAAACCACTATTGCACTTGTATTAGTGTGGAAAAATCACTTTTCGCACTTGTGTTAGTGTTCAAAAACCACTTTTGCACTTGTATTACTGTGGAAAAACCACTTTTCGCACTTGTGTTAGTGTTGAAAAACCACTTTTCGCACTTGTGTTAGTGTTGAAAAACCACTTTTCGCACTTGTGTTAGTGTTGAAAAACCACTTTTCGCACTTGTGTTGGTGCAGGAAACCACTTTTGCACTTGTATTAGTGTGGAAAAAACCACTTTTCGCACTTGTGTTAGTGTTGAAAAACCACTTTTGCACTTGTATTAGTGTGGACAAAAACACTTTTCGCACTTGTGTTAGTGTTGAAAAACCACTTTTCGCACTTGTGTTAATGTTGAAAAACCACTTTTCGCAATTGTGTTGGTGCAGGAAACCACTTTTGCACTTGTATTAGTGTGGAAAAACCACTTTTCGCACTTGTGTTAGTGTTGAAAAACCACTTTTGCACTTGTATTACTGTGGAAAAACCACTTTTCGCACTTGTGTTAGTGTTGAAAAAACACTTTTTGCACTTGTGTTGGTGCAGGAAACCACTTTTGCACTTGTATTCGTGTGGAAAAACCACTTTTCGCACTTGTGTTAGTGTGGAAAAAACACTTTTTGCACTTGTGTTAGTGTTGAAAAACCACTTTTCGCACTTGTGTTGGTGCAGGAAACCACTTTTGCACTTGTATTAGTGTGGAAAAACCACTTTTCGCACTTGTGTTAGTGTTGAAAAACCACTTTTCGCACTTGTGTTAGTGTTGAAAAACCACTTTTCGCACTTGTGTTGGTGCAGGAAACCACTTTTGCACTTGTATTAGTGTGGAAAAACCACTTTTTGCACTTGTGTTAGTGTTGCAAAACCACTTTTTGCACTTGTGTGAGTGTTGAAAAACCACTTTTCGCACTTGTGTTAGTGTTGAAAAACCACATTTTGCACTTGTGTTGGTGCAGGAAACCACTTTTGCACTTGTATTAGTGTGGAAAAACCACTTTTCGCACTTGTGTTAGTGTTGAAAAACCACTTTTCGCACTTGTGTTAGTGTTGAAAAACCACTTTTAGCACTTGTGTTGGTGCAGGAAACCACTTTTTCACTTGTAATAGTGTGGAAAAAACACTTTTCGCACTTGTGTTAGTGTTGAAAAACCACTTTTCGCACTTGTGTTGGTGCAGGAAACCACTTTTGCACTTGTGATAGTGTTGAAAAACCACTTTTCGCACTTGTGTTAGTGTTGAAAAAAACACTTTTTGCACTTGTGATAGTGTTGAAAAACCACTTTTCGCACTTGTAATAGTGTGGAAAAAACACTTTTCGCACTTGTGTTGGTGCAGGAAACCACTATTGCACTTGTATTAGTGTGGAAAAATCACTTTTCGCACTTGTGTTAGTGTTGAAAAACCACTTTTGCACTTGTATTACTGTGGAAAAACCACTTTTCGCACTTGTGTTAGTGTTGAAAAACCACTTTTCGCACTTGTGTTAGTGTTGAAAAACCACTTTTCGCACTTGTGTTAGTGTTGAAAAACCACTTTTCGCACTTGTGTTGGTGCAGGAAACCACTTTTGCACTTGTATTAGTGTGGAAAAAACCACTTTTCGCACTTGTGTTAGTGTTGAAAAACCACTTTTCGCACTTGTGTTAGTGTTGAAAAACCACTTTTCGCACTTGTGTTGGTGCAGGAAACCACTTTTGCACTTGTATTAGTGTGGAAAAACCACTTTTCGCACTTGTGTTAGTGTTGAAAAACCACTTTTCGCACTTGTGTTAGTGTTGAAAAACCACTTTTCGCACTTGTGTTAGTGTTGAAAAACCACTTTTCGCACTTGTGTTAGTGTTGAAAAACCACTTTTCGCACTTGTGTTGGTGCAGGAAACCACTTTTGCACTTGTATTAGTGTGGAAAAAACACTTTTTGCACTTGTGATAGTGTTGAAAAACCACTTTTCGCACTTGTGTTAGTGTTGAAAAACCACTTTTCGCACTTGTGTTGGTGCAGGAAACCACTTTTGCACTTGTATTAGTGTGGGAAAAACACTTTTTGCACTGGTGATAGTGTTGAAAAACCACTTTTCGCACTTGTGTTGGTGTTGAAAAACCACTTTTGGCACTTGTGTTGGTGCAGGAAACCACTTTTGCACTTGTATTAGTGTGGAAAAAACACTTTTCGCACTTGTGTTAGTGTTGAAAAACCACTTTTCGCACGTGTGTTAGTGTTGAAAAACCACTTTTCGCACTTGTGTTGGTGCAGGAAACCACTTTTGCACTTGTATTAGTGTGGAAAAACCACTTTTCGCACTTGTGTTAGTGTTGAAAAACCACTTTTCGCACTTGTGTTAGTGTTGAAAAACCACTTTTCGCACTTGTGTTGGTGCAGGAAACCACGTTTGCACTTGTATTAGTGTGGAAAAACCACTTTTCGCACATGTGTTAGTGTTGAAAAACCACTTTTCGCACTTGTGTTAGTGTTGAAAAACCACTTTTCGCACTTGTGTTGGTGCAGGAAACCACTTTTGCACTTGTATTAGTGTGGAAAAACACTTTTTTCACTTGTGATAGTGTTGAAAAACCACTTTTCGCACTTGTGTTAGTGTTGAAAAACCACTTTTCGCACTTGTGTTGGTGCAGGAAACCACTTTTGCACTTGTATTAGTGTGGAAAAACCACTTTTCGCACTTATGTTAGTGTTGAAAAACCATTTTTCGCACTTGTGTTAGTGTTGAAAAACCACTTTTCGCACTTGTGATGGTGCAGGAAACCACCTTTGCACTTGTATTAGTGTGGAAAAAACACTTTTCGCACTTGTGTTAGTGTTGAAAAACCACTTTTCGCACTTGTGTTAGTGTTGAAAAACCACTTTTTGCACTTGTGTTGGTGCAGGAAACCACTTTTGCACTTGTATTAGTGTGGAAAAAACAATTTTTGCACTTGTGGTAGTGTTGAAAAACCACTTTTCGCACTTGTGTTAGTGTTGAAAAACCACTTTTCGCACTTGTGTTGGTGCAGGAAACCACTTTTGGACTTGTATTAGTGTGGAAAACCACTTTTCGCACTTGTGTTAGTGTTGAAAAACTACTTTTCGCACTGTGTTAGTGTTGAAAAACCACGTTTCGCACTTGTATTGGTGCAGGAAACCACTTTTGCACTTGTATTAGTGTGGAAAAAACACTTTTTGCACTTGTGATAGTGTTGAAAAACCACTTTTCGCACTTGTGTTAGTGTTGGAAAACCACTTTTCGCACTTGTGTTAGTGTTGAAAAACCACTTTTCGCACTTGTGTTAGTGTTGAAAAACCACTTTTCGCACTTGTGTTAATGTTGAAAAACCACTTTTCGCACTTGTGTTAGTGTTGAAAAACCACTTTTCGCACTTGTGTTGGTGCAGGAAACCACTTTTGCACTTGTATTAGTGTGGAAAAAACACTTTTTGCACTTGTGATAGTGTTGAAAAACCAATTTTCGCACTTGTGTTAGTGTTGAAAAACCACTTTTCGCACTTGTGTTGGTGCAGGAAACCACTTTTGCACTTGTATTAGTGTGGGAAAAACCACTTTTCGCACTTGTGTTAGTGTTGAAAAACCACTTTTCGCACTTGTGTTGGTGCAGGAAACCACTTTTGCACTTGTATTAGTGTGGAAAAAACACTTTTTGCACTTGTGATAGTGTTGAAAAACCACTTTTTGCACTTGTGTTAGTGTTGAAAAACCACTTTTCGCACTTGTGTTGGTGCAGAAAACCACTTTTGCACTTGTATTAGTGTGGAAAAACAACTTTTCGCACTTGTGTTAGTGTTGAAAAACCACTTTTCGCACTTGTGTTAGTGTTGAAAAACCACTTTTCGCACTTGTGTTGGTGCAGGAAACCACTTTTGCACTTGTATTAGTGTGGAAAAAACACTTTTTGCACTTGTGATAGTGTTGAAAAACCACTTTTCGCACTTGTGTTAGTGTTGAAAAACCACTTTTCGCACTTGTGTTAGTGTTGAAAAACCACTTTTCACACTTGTGTTGGTGCAGGAAACCACTTTTGCACTTGTATTAGTGTGGAAAAAACACTTTTTGCACTTGTGATAGTGTTGAAAAACTACTTTTCTAACTTGTGTTAGTGTTGAAAAACCACTTTTCGCACTTGTGTTAGTGTTGAAAAACCACTTTTCGCACTTGTGTTGGTGCAGGAAACCACTTTGCACTTGTATTAGTGTGGAAAAACAACTTTTCGCACTTGTGTTAGTGTTGAAAAAACCACTTTTCGCACTTGTGTTAGTGTTGAAAAACCACTTTTCGCACTTGTGTTGGTGCAGGAAACCACTTTTGCACTTGTATTAGTGTGGAAAAAACACTTTTTGCACTTGTGATAGTGTTGAAAAACCACTTTTCGCACTTGTGTTAGTGT
This sequence comes from Myxine glutinosa, assembly GCF_964187855.1. Classification (NCBI taxonomy): domain Eukaryota; kingdom Metazoa; phylum Chordata; class Myxini; order Myxiniformes; family Myxinidae; genus Myxine; species Myxine glutinosa. The sequence continues at coordinate 10,583 of NW_027617080.1, read as the reverse complement.
TGAAAAACCACTTTTCGGCACTTGTGTTAGTGTTGAAAAACCACTTTTCACACTTGTGTTGGTGCAGGAAACCACTTTTGCACTTGTATTAGTGTGGAAAAAACACTTTTTGCACTTGTGATAGTGTTGAAAAACTACTTTTCTAACTTGTGTTAGTGTTGAAAAACCACTTTTCGCACTTGTGTTAGTGTTGAAAAACCACTTTTCGCACTTGTGTTGGTGCAGGAAACCACTTTGCACTTGTATTAGTGTGGAAAAAACACTTTTTGCACTTGTGATAGTGTTGAAAAACCACTTTTCGCACTTGTGATGGTGCAGGAAACCACTTTTGCACTTGTATTAGTGTGGAAAAAACAATTTTTGCACTTGTGGTAGTGTTGAAAAACCACTTTTCGCACTTGTGTTAGTGTTGAAAAACCACTTTTCGCACTTGTGTTGGTGCAGGAAACCACTTTTGGACTTGTATTAGTGTGGAAAACCACTTTTCGCACTTGTGTTAGTGTTGAAAAACCACTTTTCGCACTTGTGTTAGTGTTGAAAAACCACTTTTCGCACTTGTGTTAGTGTTGAAAAACCACTTTTCGCACTTGTGTTAGTGTTGAAAAACCACTTTTCGCACTTGTGTTAGTGTTGAAAAACCACTTTTCGCACTTGTGTTGGTGCAGGAAACAACTTTTGCACTTGTATTAGTGTGGAAAAACCACTTTTCGCACTTGTGTTAGTGTTGAAAAACCACTTTTCGCAGTTGTGTTAGTGTTGAAAAACCACTTTTCGCACTTGTGTTAGTGTTGAAAAACCACTTTTCACACTTGTGTTAGTGTTGAAAAACCACTTTTCGCACTTGTGTTGGTGTAGGAAACCACTTTTGCACTTGTATTAGTGTGGAAAAAACACTTTTTGCACTTGTGATAGTGTTGAAAAACCACTTTTCGCACTTGTGTTAGTGTTGAAAAACCACTTTTGGCACTTGTGTTGGTGCAGGAAACCACTTTTGCACTTGTATTGGTGTGGGAAAAACACTTTTTGCACTGGTGATAGTGTTGAAAAACCACTTTTCGCACTTGTGTTAGTGTTGAAAAAACCACTTTTGGCACTTGTGTTGGTGAAGGAAACCACTTTTGCACTTGTATTAGTGTGGAAAAAACACTTTTCGCACTTGTGTTAGTGTTGAAAAACCACTTTTCGCACGTGTGTTAGTGTTGAAAAACCACTTTTCGCACTTGTGTTGGTGCAGGAAACCACTTTTGCACTTGTATTAGTGGGGAAAAACCACTTTTTGCACATGTGTTAGTGTTGAAAAAACCACTTTTCGCACTTGTGTTAGTGTTGAAAAACCACTTTTCGCACTTGTGTTGGTGCAGGAAACACTTTTGCACTTGTATTAGTGTGGAAAAACCACTTTTCGCACTTGTGTTAGTGTTGAAAAACCACTTTTCGCACATTGTGTTAGTGTTGAAAAACCACTTTTCGCACTTGTGTTAGTGTTGAAAAACCACTTTTCGCACTTGTGTTGGTGCAGGAAACCACTTTTGCACTTGTATTAGTGTGGAAAAAACACTTTTTGCACTTGTGATAGTGTTGAAAAACCACTTTTCGCACTTGTGTTAGTGTTGAAAAACCACTTTTCGCACTTGTGTTGGTGCAGGAAACCACTTTTGCACTTGTATTAGTGTGGAAAAAACACTTTTTGCACTTGTGATAGTGTTGAAAAACTACTTTTCGAACTTGTGTTAGTGTTGAAAAACCACTTTTCGCACTTGTGTTAGTGTTGAAAAACCACTTTTCGCACTTGTGTTGGTGCAGGAAACCACTTTTGCACTTGTATTAGTGTGGCAAAAACACTTTTTGCACTTGTGATAGTGTTGAAAAACCACTTTTCGCACTTGTGTTAGTGTTGAAAAACCACTTTTCACACCTGTGTTAGTGTTGAAAAACCACTTTTCGCACTTGTGTTGGTGCAGGAAACCACTTTTGCACTTGTATTAGTGTGGAAAAAACACTTTTTGCACTTGTGATAGTGTTGAAAAACCATTTTTCGCACTTGTGTTAGTGTTGAAAAACCACTTTTCGCACTTGTGATGGTGCAGGAAACCACCTTTGCACTTGTATTAGTGTGGAAAAAACACTTTTCGCACTTGTGTTAGTGTTGAAAAACCACTTTTCGCACTTGTGTTAGTGTTGAAAAACCACTTTTTGCACTTGTGTTGGTGCAGGAAACCACTTTTGCACTTGTATTAGTGTGGAAAAAACAATTTTTGCACTTGTGGTAGTGTTGAAAAACACTTTTCGCACTTGTGTTAGTGTTGGAAAACCACTTTTCGCACTTGTGTTAGTGTTGAAAAACCACTTTTCGCACTTGTGTTAGTGTTGAAAAACCACTTTTCGCACTTGTGTTAGTGTTGAAAAACCACTTTTCACACTTGTGTTAGTGTTGAAAAACCACTTTTCGCACTTGTGTTGTTGCAGGAAACCACTTTTGCACTTGTATTAGTGTGGAAAAAACACTTTTTGCACTTGTGATAGTGTTGAAAAACCACTTTTCGCACTTGTGTTAGTGTTGAAAAACCACTTTTCGCACTTGTGTTGGTGCAGGAAACCACTTTTGCACTTGTATTAGTGTGGAAAAAACACTTTTTGCACTTGTGATAGTGTTGAAAAACCACTTTTCGCACTTGTGTTAGTGTTGAAAAACCACTTTTCGCACTTGTGTTAGTGTTGAAAAACCACTTTTCGCACTTGTGTTAGTGCAGGAAACCACTTTTGCACTTGAATTAGTGTGGAAAAAGCACTTTTAGCACTTGTGATAGTGTTGAAAAACCACTTTTCGCACTTGTGTTAGTGTTGAAAAACCACTTTTCGCACTTGTGTTAGTGTTGAAAAACCACTTTTCGCACTTGTGTTGGTGCAGGAAACCACTTTTGCACTTGTATTAGTGTGGAAAAACACTTTTTTCACTTGTGATAGTGTTGAAAAACCACTTTTCGCACTTGTGTTAGTGTTGAAAAACCACTTTTCGCACTTGTGTTGGTGCAGGAAACCACTTTTGCACTTGTATTAGTGTGGAAAAACCACTTTTCGCACTTATGTTAGTGTTGAAAAACCATTTTTCGCACTTGTGTTAGTGTTGAAAAACCACTTTTCGCACTTGTGATGGTGCAGGAAACCACCTTTGCACTTGTATTAGTGTGGAAAAAACACTTTTCGCACTTGTGTTAGTGTTGAAAAACCACTTTTCGCACTTGTGTTAGTGTTGAAAAACCACTTTTTGCACTTGTGTTGGTGCAGGAAACCACTTTTGCACTTGTATTAGTGTGGAAAAAACAATTTTTGCACTTGTGGTAGTGTTGAAAAACCACTTTTCGCACTTGTGTTAGTGTTGAAAAACCACTTTTCGCACTTGTGTTGGTGCAGGAAACCACTTTTGGACTTGTATTAGTGTGGAAAACCACTTTTCGCACTTGTGTTAGTGTTGAAAAACTACTTTTCGCACTGTGTTAGTGTTGAAAAACCACGTTTCGCACTTGTATTGGTGCAGGAAACCACTTTTGCACTTGTATTAGTGTGGAAAAAACACTTTTTGCACTTGTGATAGTGTTGAAAAAACCACTTTTCGCACTTGTGTTAGTGTTGGAAAACCACTTTTCGCACTTGTGTTAGTGTTGAAAAACCACTTTTCGCACTTGTGTTAGTGTTGAAAAACCACTTTTCGCACTTGTGTTAATGTTGAAAAACCACTTTTCGCACTTGTGTTAGTGTTGAAAAACCACTTTTCGCACTTGTGTTGGTGCAGGAAACCACTTTTGCACTTGTATTAGTGTGGAAAAAACACTTTTTGCACTTGTGATAGTGTTGAAAAACCAATTTTCGCACTTGTGTTAGTGTTGAAAAACCACTTTTCGCACTTGTGTTGGTGCAGGAAACCACTTTTGCACTTGTATTAGTGTGGGAAAAACCACTTTTCGCACTTGTGTGTTAGTGTTGAAAAACCACTTTTCGCACTTGTGTTGGTGCAGGAAACCACTTTTGCACTTGTATTAGTGTGGAAAAAACACTTTTTGCACTTGTGATAGTGTTGAAAAACCACTTTTTGCACTTGTGTTAGTGTTGAAAAACCACTTTTCGCACTTGTGTTGGTGCAGAAAACCACTTTTGCACTTGTATTAGTGTGGAAAAACAACTTTTCGCACTTGTGTTAGTGTTGAAAAACCACTTTTCGCACTTGTGTTAGTGTTGAAAAACCACTTTTCGCACTTGTGTTGGTGCAGGAAACCACTTTTGCACTTGTATTAGTGTGGAAAAAACACTTTTTGCACTTGTGATAGTGTTGAAAAACCACTTTTCGCACTTGTGTTAGTGTTGAAAAACCACTTTTCGCACTTGTGTTAGTGTTGAAAAACCACTTTTCACACTTGTGTTGGTGCAGGAAACCACTTTTGCACTTGTATTAGTGTGGAAAAAACACTTTTTGCACTTGTGATAGTGTTGAAAAACTACTTTTCTAACTTGTGTTAGTGTTGAAAAACCACTTTTCGCACTTGTGTTAGTGTTGAAAAACCACTTTTCGCACTTGTGTTGGTGCAGGAAACCACTTTGCACTTGTATTAGTGTGGAAAAACAACTTTTCGCACTTGTGTTAGTGTTGAAAAACCACTTTTCGCACTTGTGTTAGTGTTGAAAAACCACTTTTCGCACTTGTGTTGGTGCAGGAAACCACTTTTGCACTTGTATTAGTGTGGAAAAAAACACTTTTTGCACTTGTGATAGTGTTGAAAAACCACTTTTCGCACTTGTGTTAGTGTTGAAAAACCACTTTTCGCACTTGTGTTAGTGTTGAAAAACCACTTTTCACACTTGTGTTGGTGCAGGAAACCACTTTTGCACTTGTATTAGTGTGGAAAAAACACTTTTTGCACTTGTGATAGTGTTGAAAAACTACTTTTCTAACTTGTGTTAGTGTTGAAAAACCACTTTTCGCACTTGTGTTAGTGTTGAAAAACCACTTTTCGCACTTGTGTTGGTGCAGGAAACCACTTTGCACTTGTATTAGTGTGGAAAAAACACTTTTTGCACTTGTGATAGTGTTGAAAAACCACTTTTCGCACTTGTGATGGTGCAGGAAACCACTTTTGCACTTGTATTAGTGTGGAAAAAACAATTTTTGCACTTGTGGTAGTGTTGAAAAACCACTTTTCGCACTTGTGTTAGTGTTGAAAAACCACTTTTCGCACTTGTGTTGGTGCAGGAAACCACTTTTGGACTTGTATTAGTGTGGAAAACCACTTTTCGCACTTGTGTTAGTGTTGAAAAACCACTTTTCGCACTTGTGTTAGTGTTGAAAAACCACTTTTCGCACTTGTGTTAGTGTTGAAAAACCACTTTTCGCACTTGTGTTAGTGTTGAAAAACCACTTTTCGCACTTGTGTTAGTGTTGAAAAACCACTTTTCGCACTTGTGTTGGTGCAGGAAACAACTTTTGCACTTGTATTAGTGTGGAAAAACCACTTTTCGCACTTGTGTTAGTGTTGAAAAACCACTTTTCGCAGTTGTGTTAGTGTTGAAAAACCACTTTTCGCACTTGTGTTAGTGTTGAAAAACCACTTTTCACACTTGTGTTAGTGTTGAAAAACCACTTTTCGCACTTGTGTTGGTGTAGGAAACCACTTTTGCACTTGTATTAGTGTGGAAAAAACACTTTTTGCACTTGTGATAGTGTTGAAAAACCACTTTTCGCACTTGTGTTAGTGTTGAAAAACCACTTTTGGCACTTGTGTTGGTGCAGGAAACCACTTTTGCACTTGTATTGGTGTGGGAAAAACACTTTTGCACTGGTGATAGTGTTGAAAAACCACTTTTCGCACTTGTGTTAGTGTTGAAAAACCACTTTTGGCACTTGTGTTGGTGAAGGAAACCACTTTTGCACTTGTATTAGTGTGGAAAAAACACTTTTCGCACTTGTGTTAGTGTTGAAAAACCACTTTTCGCACGTGTGTTAGTGTTGAAAAACCACTTTTCGCACTTGTGTTGGTGCAGGAAACCACTTTTGCACTTGTATTAGTGGGGAAAAACCACTTTTCGCACATGTGTTAGTGTTGAAAAACCACTTTTCGCACTTGTGTTAGTGTTGAAAAACCACTTTTCGCACTTGTGTTGGTGCAGGAAACCACTTTTGCACTTGTATTAGTGTGGAAAAACCACTTTTCGCACTTGTGTTAGTGTTGAAAAACCACTTTTCGCACTTGTGTTAGTGTTGAAAAACCACTTTTCGCACTTGTGTTAGTGTTGAAAAACACTTTTCGCACTTGTGTTGGTGCAGGAAACCACTTTTGCACTTGTATTAGTGTGGAAAAAACACTTTTTGCACTTGTGATAGTGTTGAAAAACCACTTTTCGCACTTGTGTTAGTGTTGAAAAACCACTTTTCGCACTTGTGTTGGTGCAGGAAACCACTTTTGCACTTGTATTAGTGTGGAAAAAACACTTTTTGCACTTGTGATAGTGTTGAAAAACTACTTTTCGAACTTGTGTTAGTGTTGAAAAACCACTTTTCGCACTTGTGTTAGTGTTGAAAAACCACTTTTCGCACTTGTGTTGGTGCAGGAAACCACTTTTGCACTTGTATTAGTGTCAAAAACACTTTTTGCACTTGTGATAGTGTTGAAAAACCACTTTTCGCACTTGTGTTATTGTTGAAAAACCACTTTTCACACCTGTGTTAGTGTTGAAAAACCACTTTTCGCACTTGTGTTGGTGCAGGAAACCACTTTTGCACTTGTATTAGTGTGGAAAAAACACTTTTTGCACTTGTGATAGTGTTGAAAAACCATTTTTCGCACTTGTGTTAGTGTTGAAAAACCACTTTTCGCACTTGTGATGGTGCAGGAAACCACCTTTGCACTTGTATTAGTGTGGAAAAAACACTTTTCGCACTTGTGTTAGTGTTGAAAAACCACTTTTCGCACTTGTGTTAGTGTTGAAAAACCACTTTTTGCACTTGTGTTGGTGCAGGAAACCACTTTTGCACTTGTATTAGTGTGGAAAAAACAATTTTTGCACTTGTGGTAGTGTTGAAAAACCACTTTTCGCACTTGTGTTAGTGTTGGAAAACCACTTTTCGCACTTGTGTTAGTGTTGAAAAACCACTTTTCGCACTTGTGTTAGTGTTGAAAAACCACTTTTCGCACTTGTGTTAGTGTTGAAAACCACTTTTCACACTTGTGTTAGTGTTGAAAAACCACTTTTCGCACTTGTGTTGTTGCAGGAAACCACTTTTGCACTTGTATTAGTGTGGAAAAAACACTTTTTGCACTTGTGATAGTGTTGAAAAACCACTTTTCGCACTTGTGTTAGTGTTGAAAAACCACTTTTCGCACTTGTGTTGGTGCAGGAAACCACTTTTGCACTTGTATTAGTGTGGAAAAAACACTTTTTGCACTTGTGATAGTGTTGAAAAACCACTTTTCGCACTTGTGTTAGTGTTGAAAAACCACTTTTCGCACTTGTGTTAGTGTTGAAAAACCACTTTTCGCACTTGTGTTAGTGCAGGAAACCACTTTTGCACTTGAATTAGTGTGGAAAAAGCACTTTTTGCACTTGTGATAGTGTTGAAAAACCACTTTTCGGCACTTGTGTTAGTGTTGAAAAACCACTTTTCGCACTTGTGTTAGTGTTGAAAAACCACTTTTCGCACTTGTGTTGGTGCAGGAAACCACTTTTGCGCTTGTATTAGTGTGGAAAAAACACTTTTTGCACTTGTGATAGTGTTGAAAATCCACTTTTCACACTTGTGTTAGTCTTGAAAAACCACTTTTCGCACTTGTGTTGGTGCAGGAAACCACTTTTGCACTTGTATTAGTGTGGAAAAAACACTTTTTGCACTTGTGATAGTGTTGAAAAACTACTTTTCGAACTTGTGTTAGTGTTGAAAAACCACTTTTCGCACTTGTGTTAGTGTTGAAAAACCACTTTTCGCACTTGTGTTGGTGCAGGAAACCACTTTTGCACTTGTATTAGTGTGGAAAAACCACTTTTCGCACTTGTGTTAGTGTTGAAAAACCACTTTTCGCACTTGTGTTAGTGTTGAAAAACCACTTTTCGCACTTGTGTTGGTGCAGGAAACCACTTTTTCACTTGTAATAGTGTGGAAAAAACACTTTTCGCACTTGTGTTAGTGTTGAAAAACCACTTTTCGCACTTGTGTTGGTGCAGGAAACCACTTTTGCACTTGTGATAGTGTTGAAAAACCACTTTTCGCACTTGTGTTAGTGTTGAAAAAAACACTTTTTGCACTTGTGATAGTGTTGAAAAACCACTTTTCGCACTTGTAATAGTGTGGAAAAAACACTTTTCGCACTTGTGTTAGTGTTGAAAAACCACTTTTCGCACTTGTGTTGGTGCAGGAAACCACTATTGCACTTGTATTAGTGTGGAAAAATCACTTTTCGCACTTGTGTTAGTGTTCAAAAACCACTTTTGCACTTGTATTACTGTGGAAAAACCACTTTTCGCACTTGTGTTAGTGTTGAAAAACCACTTTTCGCACTTGTGTTAGTGTTGAAAAACCACTTTTCGCACTTGTGTTAGTGTTGAAAAACCACTTTTCGCACTTGTGTTGGTGCAGGAAACCACTTTTGCACTTGTATTAGTGTGGAAAAAACCACTTTTCGCACTTGTGTTAGTGTTGAAAAACCACTTTTGCACTTGTATTAGTGTGGACAAAAACACTTTTCGCACTTGTGTTAGTGTTGAAAAACCACTTTTCGCACTTGTGTTAATGTTGAAAAACCACTTTTCGCAATTGTGTTGGTGCAGGAAACCACTTTTGCACTTGTATTAGTGTGGAAAAACCACTTTTCGCACTTGTGTTAGTGTTGAAAAACCACTTTTGCACTTGTATTACTGTGGAAAAACCACTTTTCGCACTTGTGTTAGTGTTGAAAAAACACTTTTTGCACTTGTGTTGGTGCAGGAAACCACTTTTGCACTTGTATTCGTGTGGAAAAACCACTTTTCGCACTTGTGTTAGTGTGGAAAAAACACTTTTTGCACTTGTGTTAGTGTTGAAAAACCACTTTTCGCACTTGTGTTGGTGCAGGAAACCACTTTTGCACTTGTATTAGTGTGGAAAAACCACTTTTCGCACTTGTGTTAGTGTTGAAAAACCACTTTTCGCACTTGTGTTAGTGTTGAAAAACCACTTTTCGCACTTGTGTTGGTGCAGGAAACCACTTTTGCACTTGTATTAGTGTGGAAAAACCACTTTTTGCACTTGTGTTAGTGTTGCAAAACCACTTTTTGCACTTGTGTGAGTGTTGAAAAACCACTTTTCGCACTTGTGTTAGTGTTGAAAAACCACATTTTGCACTTGTGTTGGTGCAGGAAACCACTTTTGCACTTGTATTAGTGTGGAAAAACCACTTTTCGCACTTGTGTTAGTGTTGAAAAACCACTTTTCGCACTTGTGTTAGTGTTGAAAAACCACTTTTCGCACTTGTGTTGGTGCAGGAAACCACTTTTTCACTTGTAATAGTGTGGAAAAAACACTTTTCGCACTTGTGTTAGTGTTGAAAAACCACTTTTCGCACTTGTGTTGGTGCAGGAAACCACTTTTGCACTTGTGATAGTGTTGAAAAACTACTTTTCGCACTTGTGTTAGTGTTGAAAAAAACACTTTTTGCACTTGTGATAGTGTTGAAAAACCACTTTTCGCACTTGTAATAGTGTGGAAAAAACACTTTTCGCACTTGTGTTAGTGTTGAAAAACCACTTTTCGCACTTGTGTTGGTGCAGGAAACCACTATTGCACTTGTATTAGTGTGGAAAAATCACTTTTCGCACTTGTGTTAGTGTTGAAAAACCACTTTTGCACTTGTATTACTGTGGAAAAACCACTTTTCGCACTTGTGTTAGTGTTGAAAAACCACTTTTCGCACTTGTGTTAGTGTTGAAAAACCACTTTTCGCACTTGTGTTAGTGTTGAAAAACCACTTTTCGCACTTGTGTTGGTGCAGGAAACCACTTTTGCACTTGTATTAGTGTGGAAAAAACCACTTTTCGCACTTGTGTTAGTGTTGAAAAACCACTTTTGCACTTGTATTAGTGTGGACAAAAACACTTTTCGCACTTGTGTTAGTGTTGAAAAACCACTTTTCGCACTTGTGTTAATGTTGAAAAACCACTTTTCGCAATTGTGTTGGTGCAGGAAACCACTTTTGCACTTGTATTAGTGTGGAAAAACCACTTTTCGCACTTGTGTTAGTGTTGAAAAACCACTTTTGCACTTGTATTACTGTGGAAAAACCACTTTTCGCACTTGTGTTAGTGTTGAAAAAACACTTTTTGCACTTGTGTTGGTGCAGGAAACCACTTTTGCACTTGTATTCGTGTGGAAAAACCACTTTTCGCACTTGTGTTAGTGTTGAAAAACCACTTTTTGCACTTTTGATAGTGTTGAAAAACCACTTTTCGCACTTGTGTTGGTGCAGGAAACCACTTTTTCACTTGTATTAGTGTGGAAAAAACACTTTTTGCACTTGTGATAGTGTTGAAAAACCACTTTTCACACTTGTGTTAGTGTTGAAAAACCA